>NC_048285.1:29833675-29896175 GCF_009762535.1 Notolabrus celidotus | reverse complement strand
TTATTTGCAGGAAAGGGTGAAGAGGCGTGTGACCTGCTGTAATAACTATCCATACAGGTAATTAAAATATACATATCAATCACTCCTCACTTAACAGGCTGTTTTCCCAAGTGTGCAGGAGCAGTCTGAGGTTAAGCTCATAGAGAATCTCCTAAATTTACATGCAGCCAAGTGAGTCACAACACCTAAGCTCAACAGAGACTTGAATACAGAGCTTTGTAAGTGACTTGTTGCTTTAAGTACATATTTTTATTCTTCATGCACATGCTTGATGTACATTCATAGATATCAGTACCACCATCCTGCCGGGGACAATGGATGGAAATTAGCTTATGGGTACAATCTGGCACATTTACATGTACATGTTCATCAATGTGCGCTGTCCATTATTCTAAATGAATAAAACACGTTATAACTGTTCTGGAAACATCAGAATAAATGTATTGTGTAAAAACACGAGAGTCTCTGCACAGAGAGAACAGACTGGGTTTTTGCTTTTAAAAACATTCCAGATGTGCTACTATTCTGTAATTTTTTTCTGCTTGTGACACAAGTATAGCTGATATAAAGTCAAAACAACCCTCAAATTATCATATTTCTGACCGAGATCTGCATGCAGCTCCTGAAAAACATTGTCAAACCTTTCATTCCTTGGAGTTTCCAGCATCTTAGACACACAGCTCTCACTGGCGGTCTGTACAGTCTAATGCAGGGGTTCCCAAACTTTTCAGCTGGTGACCCCCAAAAATATAGGTGCCAAAGACTCGCGACCCCCACTGTCCCTCAAAGTGATTTAATGTGGCTTCATTTAGCTGGTCTGCAGAAAATGAGCCTACCTATATGAGCTTGTGGCTGTGTTTCCTGTGCTGTTATGAATTATCCTACTCCTACTGATGCTTTTGATAATTAACTGTTCACTAACCCTAAACATTGGAGTCAACTGGCAACAAAGAAAGGCAGAAAACTCATTACATTTTCTTTTTTCAAGGTTGTATTTCAAGTTTAGCATCTATTTGTGTCCATATTTTTTACTATAATGGGTCAAATGTACTGTTTTTAGATAACTTAAAAAAAAGCATTCTGGAAGACATCTCACGACCCCCCATGTGTCACTTTGGGAACCCCTGGTTTAATGTGTTAACATGCACGCTGACATAAAAATCAAGCTGTGCTACCAAAATGGGTCATTTTAGCATCTTGGGTAGGTTCTATTTACCAGAAAGGCTTTATAACCAATGGGAAATGTGATAAACTGAACTTACGTAGCACATTCTCTGGTCTTCTGACCACTCAAAGCTCCTTTACACCATTCGTCACGTTCACCCACCCACAGCACATTCATAAACAGATGGCAGATGGTGATACGCAAAGTGCCCATCAGTATTAACTTATCCCATTCATATGCATTCACACACTGCTGGCTATGCTACCGGGTGCAGTTTGGGGTTCAGTGTCTTCCCTGAGGACACTTTGACATGTGGACACGAGAGATGACTGACTGCCACTGGGCCACAGTCGCCCCTGATGAACACGTTCAGAAATGTTGGTTTTCTCTGCAGACAAAACACAAATCTGAATTTTTAACACAGATCTTGATTAAAAATCTTCTTTGCATAGTTTACAATGACGTATATTTGCTCAAATAAGTTCTAACTGAAGGGCGACTGCATGAGATGAGACTTCATATTAATTCAGTCGACTCACGTTGTGTTAATCAAATCTGTATTTCAGCAGCAGAACACTGTTTGTGTTTGCCATCTAGGCTCTGACTCTTATCACTCCTTGCAGATTAGCTTTACATGCAGTAATTAAGGAGTGATGGAATCATACAGTATCTTGCACCCTCTATGATCGATGCTTGCAGGTGGATGCTGGGAGATGCTGGGGCTGACAGCATGGCACTGGCAGAGACCGGAAATCTTGCAGCTTAGATAGACCGATTAATTGAGAGGATAGTCTGTCAGGTGATTGTGAGAATGACTCACGGCAAATGTGAAAGAAATGCAGTCTGAGTTTCCTGTCTGAACGATCTCACAGGCGTCGCTCCATTTCATCACATTTAAAAACAAACTCCATCACTGTCTCACTTTAATGAATGTGGTTTTAATACCTGCATTCATTAAAAATTCACATGACATCAAGGTGCTTCTGTGGAACAAGTAGAACATGTGACATGAGCTCATGTCAGCACCACAGTGTTCATAGTGGGAGCTGTCCGTGGTGCTGAAAGGCTTATGGCACTGTTTTCAACAGGACTTGCAGATTTACAGCACACCGTAAATACTGTCGCCCCATCCTACCTGTGCCGTAACTCTCTGTGTGTCTAAGGTCAATCTGCACCTGATTGCGTTAAACTTCAAGTGTTTGACCTCAGACGACTTTGCTGTAGTATTAACTGCAGGGAGGTGCAGAGGCCCCACACACTCTGAGCCTTTTGAGGCGCACAGCAACAAAACGGCAGCGAGCAATGCATGAGTGACAACAAGTGAAAGCCAGAATGAATCCCTGACCTTGGTTTTTATGAAGGCAGAGGAAGAAGGAAACAACACAGAGTCCTCAGGTGCCAATTTAACCGACAAGAAGTAAAGTAGAGAGCTGAAAGGAGCAGGAGGACTTCCCCTGATGTGCTTACTATTCATTACACGACAGGAACATACGACACATGCCTGAACACATTTATGTTTGCTACTTTATGAATCCAGCTCATTTTATTTCCTGAATAAAAACACAAATGTGGAGGAGAAGTGCAGCTTCTCTTCCTCTGTTTAACATCTTGAGGTCAGTTCTGTCAGACAGCGGCGGGATGAAAGCGTTTAGTTTTGCTCTTAGCTCCAAAATCCTCCATCAGTGGATGTACTTCTATCACAGGACATTACTGATGTGGAGACAGGAGATAGAGACAGACTGAGAGACTTAAAGAGTGCTTCGTTTCTCCAGAAAGAATGAAAAGTAAAACCCACCTGAACTCGGTGAACCTGCGCTTATTAAGCTTAGGAATTCAAAACGAGTGAAAGATGATATCTTTGGGTTATATTTAATACTTACACTAAAAATCACAAAGCTTCAGCTGTTAGATTAGAGTTTATTTTCCTCCAAACATGAAAACTAAAACCTCATGAAGGTTTTCTTTCATAACTTGACACGTGCTTGATAAGTTGTAGTTTAATCAACTGCTGTGAGATTAAAATAACTGAGTAAAACTTCTGTGATGTTTGAGATGTTTTTCTGTCACATGCACAGCGAATGGACACTTTCTGTGGCTGAGGTAATTAAATGAAGTAATTAAACAACAGATAACTAGTTATTTAAAAGCTCACTCACTCCATTAGGTAAAAGAGCAGCTATCAAAACAGTCACTTCTTGCTAATCTTCCTTCAAATCAATTCTAGTACAGCTAATTAAATGGAAACAGAGAAGATGTGACTTATTTTTGACCGATCAACATGTCAGGATTAAAATAAGTCACAGTTCTCAGAAACAGTAACACTGAGCTCTGAAACATGCACATGTAGCAGGTACTTTAAAGAGACTTTAATTGTTTTCACTAATGAAAACATTAACCACCAATCTGCACAGCAAGAGTTAAGTACAACTGAATTGATTCTAATTACACATCAAATATATTTCACAGAAGAATCCACACAATGCCCACTGTTTCGACATCAATGAGAATCTTGAAGCACCCATCAGTGAAAGCAGCTTAACATTGAAATCATGGGGAGCTTTATTTATTAATTTTAAAAAATATGTATTTTTATTGATCATTTTCTCATTAGACAGCATACAGGACATTCAAAAAAGCAAACAAACAAGTCACAACACATTGGCAGTTGTGAAAAAATAAACAGAAAGACAACTCAACAATATTGAAGTTGGTAAATCAAACTTCACTTTAAGTGATTGGCTCTAATGGTGACAGCAGATTATGAGTTTTATATGGGTATGACTTTTCTTTTATAGAGTTATTTTCAGCTTACTAGGGTATCAAGCTTGTCTCTTATGTAGTTCATAAAAGGTTTCGATGTTTTCTCAAACGTATTAGAGGAGTTATGGATTGTGAATCTCAGTTTTTCAAGTCTAAGGTTCTGCATCACATATCTGAGCCAATGAGTCCAGCTTGGGGAATGAGAGGAGTTCCACTGGAGAAGGATCAGCCTCTGAGCTAACAATGTTACAAATGTTGTTATTCTGAGATGAGCTCCTGTCAGGTTCTTATTTCTATCTCCAACTATCCCTTAGATAGCATTTAGAGGATCAGGTTCGACTACCTGATTAGACAGTGTTTGGAAGATTGAGCTCCAATAAGCAGACAGATTTGGACAATGCCAGAATGAATGTGCTAAGGAGCCAGGCGAGAGCTTGCATGCATCAGAAGTCGAGTCTACAGCTTTATTTGTTTTTATTTATTGAAGTTTGATGCTAACAATGTCAGTGTGAAGCTACATTTAATATCTTTATACAAAAGCATGGTAAACAATGGTAAACATGTCTGTTTACCATTTAAATAACCTGCTAACAGTGCAGCACTGTTAAATTCAGTGTACAAGATTAACTTTTAAACTGGTACCTAGCAAGATGGAGAAAACACATGGTGCAAGAAGGAGCTACACATTAGACTAGAAGCTGCACATTGCTGAACTCAAAGTGGAACACAGTTAAACCGCTCTCCCTCTGTGGGGCTCAGAAAACAGACTGCGTCTTATACACCAGTGTGATGTATATCCTGTTAGTCCTTCAGAGGGTTGAAACTCAAATATGTTGGCTTGGTGGAAGTTGTGCCAGTGCTAAAAATATAAACACCCTCCCCTATGACACATAGTGTGTTGGTCTGGGTGCTGAAATGTGCTCTATGATATCACTTCTTCATAAATGATGATGTATTTGACACTGCACTGATTCAAATTGCTTGCCCACACTGCAGGAACATTGCAGGCTGAATAACGTCTGAAGTCGTCCAGCAGGTACAGGAAAGTGGTGTAGAAGGTCAGCGTTTGACCTGCAGGAGTGTCTGCTCTGAGAGAGGAGAAAATACTCTGGTGTCTGGAGAGCTGACAGAGGCGGCAAATGGGAAGCAGGAAATGGAAGTGCTCCTCGTTTCAACTAATTTCCAGAGAGAACAAATGTTCTCAGAGTGCCGGAGCTTTCCTCTGACGGCTGATATCGCAGCTGAAAGGCTGAAACAAAGCCTCTATCGCTCTGTCAGGACCTATTTTACCCGTGTCCCTGCAGTATATTGTTCCCTGCATGTTTTATCCATGCTCCTGTTTTGCTGTGGAGTTTATTAATCCTTTCTTTTCAATTTCTCTCAAAGTCAGCTGCAAAAATTCAATGCTGAAAGATTCAGAAAACCTATTACAGCATTATGCATTATGAAACTACAATCTGCATTCAAAGCCAACATAACTGGCTTGGTTTTTATGAACAATGGTTCACTTCATCAGGTCATCACTCTGAAATAAACATCTAAATCAAAGTGTTTTTTCGGTCTTTGGTCTCACTCCCTTCAGAAATGTGACGTGAAGGTGGCTCAGATGGACAAGAGGACTGAAGGATGCACATCTTATATGGCCAGATTATGAGGCGTGATATGTTAAATTAAAAGTGGAACAAATCAAGTAGGAGTCTTTTTGGTGTTCCATTGAATATTAATTATGGTAATTAACTGAGGTAAATTGCAATTTAGAATGTAATTGGCAGTGAGATGACATTTGAAGTTCAAACAGGACTGAAATGCAGTCACCCCTAACCATATGCTAATGGAATTTCCCTAATCTTTAGCCTCGCTTTTCAATGCATTGGATTTTACTGTCCAATTAGATTTGACCAAACAACCTCTGAGTGTAGCTGAAAAGTGGTGAAAAAACCTGAGCCCATAAGAGCGAGAGGGAGCCTATATACTGGATGTAATGAAAAACGTCAGTGGAGAGGAGCAGATACTGGTGGGAGGAAGTTGAACGAGGGGGAAACTCAGCACAGGGAGCAAATACGCTCAGCTTAGAAACAGCAGCTGAAGGCTTTGTGCTCACACTCCAGGGGGACGCTTTGTACTGTTCCCTGATTGAAGAAAATCATACAGTATGGATCTGTACAACTGCCAAAAACAAAATTTCTCTCCCTGTGCTCCAAACACAAGATTTAGGGCTGCAGAAGAGAGCTGATCGTCTGTTCTTTCAGATACCAAAGTGGTCACACCGGAATACAAACTGTTTGATGGATAAAACATTTTCCTGAGTTACAAGAGAAAATCAAACCAGTGCTTTTGTAGTTTGCTTCCTTTATGAACCTGTAAAAGACATGAAATGAATGTCTATGGATTTACCTGTACACATGAAACTTCAAAAAGTAAACAAAAATCCTCACTGAAGAATATTTTGTTTCTCTAACAAATCACAAGCCACAAATACTTGAAAGATTTGAATTTAAAGTGAAAGAAGTAAAGAAATTGAACCCTTTAACCGGCGATGGTACATGGGAAACAGATCCTACGTCACACTGAGCTCGTCTGATCCCCTCATCCAGGTTGGATGACCTCTTTCCGTGCTCGAGTGCGGTGTTGTGTTCGAAAACAAGAGCGTCATCAAGAGCACCAATTCAGCACTGTGTACCACCGCTCTGCTCTGCTCCATCGGCGCTAATCACATTCATAGAGGTCTGAGGGTCACACTGAAGCTCAACACACAACCGCAAATGTCACAAAGCCTCACAGCACTCGACATGAAGCATTTGACACTGCAGCACACGTACAGACAGAAGCAATACTCAGACACATAAGCCTGGATGTGGTGTTGGAGGGAAAGTGTGTCAGTCCACAGAGCTGAGTGGGATCTACACTGCATGAGTAACAGTATGAAGGCATGTCCTAATGATGCCATGTTCTCTGGTTTGGTTTGGAGCTGCAGCACAGTATAAACACAAACCAGGCCATATTTATAAGACATTACTGAGAGAGCCTCCCCAGCAGGAGCATCTTTCATCGCTCTGTTCTTCAAAAACATCAGTGACCCTGTTCAAACACTCCTTTAGAGCTGCATACAAACATTAAGGCAGCTGCTGCAGAACGCAGGCTGGATCCTTTCATTTGAGCACAGCTGATCGAGACTGTGAATCGATGTGTTTGTCTCACTTTGGAGTAATCTGTTAGATAAATATCTCAGCTGTGAAGAAGTACATTTGTACATTAATGCTTGAAGCAGATGATTGTGTTGCTTTGTTGGTTGGTCTGTCTGGTTTTTTTAGTCAAAGCTGAAATACCTCAGTGACTATGAGTTGGGTTTTAAGAACAGACATGTACTGGACGATTGACCCAGTTCATTCTAGTCCACCACACTGCTCCCTTAGTGCGCAACCAGCAGGATTACAGGGGTAACTTTGGAGCAATGGGGCCCAAACATCTACTGGATTGACTAGCACGTCATTTTAAATATGTCTATCTGATGGTTGATGGTAGGGATGTTCATTTCAATCCAAAATACTATTCAATAATCACTGGCATCTATTCCCCCCACATACACACACACACAGACCTGTCCCTTTAATGGCCTGTTTGTGTGGCAGTGGCATTAACCAGCAGCAGGACGAGGTGCTGACGTGTGTTTACATTTTACAGACATGCTCAGTCTCTGAGCGACTGTCGCTAATGTTCTCTTCTTCTTGTGCTATGTAATGCAGTTAGCATTCTTCTTCTTCTGTTACTTAATGAAAATAGTAAACAGCTTTAAGACGCTCTATAGCTACCGTCTTGCGGGAATACCATATCACAACCAGGCCCCGGTAAAAAGGATGAAAAATTGTACTTTTAAAATTAGAAAATATTGGCAGTAACCGTTCAATTATTACTAAGTGAATGAATATTCAAATATTTAAAAATCATTGGCCATCCCTAGTTGACGGTACAGTCATGGCCAAAAGTTTTGAGAATGACACAACTATTAATTTTCACAAAGTCTGCTGTTTCAGTTTTTATAATGGCAATTTGCATATACTCCAGAATGTTATGAGGAGTGATCAGCTCAACTGCAATTAATTGCAAAGTCCCTCTTTGCCTTGAAAATGAACTTTATCACCAAAAACACATTTCCACTGCATTTCAGCCCTGCCACAAAAGGACCAGCTAACATCATTTCAATGACACACAGGTGTCACACACATTAACACAGGTGTGGGTGTTGATGAGGACAAGGCTGGCGATCAATCTGTCATGATTGAGTGACTGGACACTTTAAAAGGAAGATGGTGCATGACACCATTGTTCCTCCTATGTTAGCCATGGTTACCTGCAAGGAAACACGTGCAGCCATCATTGCATTGCACAAAAAGGGCCTAACAGGGAAGTTTATAGCAGCAAGTAAGATTGCACCTCAGTCAACCGTCTATCGAATTATCAAGAACTTCAAGGAGAGAGGTTCAATTGTTGCCAAACAGGCTCCAGGGCGCCCAAGAAAGTCCAGCAAGCGCCAGGACCGTCTCCTGAAGGTGTTACAGCTGCGGGCCACAAGAATGGACTGCCATCAGTCAGGATTTGGTCCAGAAGTTGATTGACAGCAAGAAGGGTCAACACTGCAAATATTGACTTATTGCATGAATTCTGTGTAATTCTCAATAAAAGCTTTTGATACTTATGAAATGCTTCTAATTGTATTTCATTATACCATAGAAACATCTGACAAAAACACCTAAAAACCCTGAAGCAGCAGACTTTGTGAAAATGTTATATTTGTGTCATTCTCAAAACTTTTGGCCATGACTGTACTCTGATGTTGCTCTGCTAATGAAAGGCATTTCAGTCAGATAAACTGAGATGGTGAACATGCCAATTACTCAGATTTTAGGAATGTCATTATTAAGATGATGAAATGAGCTGAAGTACCTCTCTGCTAAAGTTAAGCCTTGCAGAGTCCTTGGCCCCGCTGTAAACTCTGGGACATGATGAAGAACCCAGGTCATGTTGGATTGTCAGTGTACTGTTATTACAGTTCACCACTGAGGGAAAGTTTGTAGGCTATGTAACTTATTAGGAAAAACACTGAGCGCTTCTCCTTTTCACTAGGGCCCAAGTCTCTTGTGTTTATTTGAAATAAACTCAGCTTTCAAGTATCAAACCAAATGTATGTGAATTTCCTGCAAGATAAGAGATATGATAGGATAAGACATTCCTTTATTTGTCCCACAACAGGGAAATTTAAATGTAACAGCAGCAAAGCAGATAGTGCAAAACAGTATAAAGTAAACAAGAGCATATAAAATAGCAATTATTAAAAAGCTATTAGCAATTAAAATTAAAGAAAGTAAAATAAGCATATCTTAAGAAAGTGTATACACAACTAAATAAGTAAATGTACATACATTTACAAAACCAGTGATGCAGACAAACGTTTGAAACAATGAGGAGCATCTACTTTATTTCTTGTCACAAACAGACCTGATGTTTTCCTCTTCCCCTGCTCCTCGTCTCTTCAGGAGAAGCTTCACAGAACATTGAGGTCAATGCTTCGTGCACGTCATGATTTATTTGCCGAGTCCTTTTCCGTCGCACTTTGTGACATGTTGCATGTTGTGCCATCTTCTGTCCTCATTCAAATACAAAAATGATACCTGTTCACTCGGGTTTCTTTTGAAGAAACTGAAAATGTGAAGTTAAAAGTGGACAGCAACACACTGGCTTGTTTATTGGTTTAAAAAGGTGCTGTAATAGTGTCTCTGTACTGATAAAACCTAAAGGTAGCTTCAAATGTGTTCTGATAGTCGTCATTTGAACCAGTACGTCACCACTTTAACTATAGAGCACCCCTGGATGTATTTCCAAACCCCTTGTTTGAGACATTTTAAGTAAGCATGCGTCTGAACAAATGTTTCATCAGCTTGTTCGCATTTATCTGTGATGACTCAGCCTATACAGGACAATAACTGTCTGAAGTAGAGCCATTAATCTCCAGCATGCTCCAGTGCAATAACAAAGACACAAAGTCACAGAGTGTGAATAAACCAGAGAGGAACGTACATCTAAATTTAGACTTCCACAGATTAAAGCAGACTACATCTCCGGGAGGAGGAAGTTAAATGAGTCAGAAAAGGATGCCGAGACCTCTGATACCATCAAACCCTCACACGTCCTTGATTATACATTCAGGAAAACGCTGAATCTGTGAGGTGGCTCTGAGGGCCAAAAAATCAGTCTGCAGTCCTTGATTATTTATTAAACCATGTAGAGTAGTCTTAAGTGAGTGCAGAGAGATTCACACCTTTCGCTGGAAAGCCCTTGGACTGTAGCAGCAGAGAGTCACAGATATTAAGAGCAGGTCACACAAAAGTTCAAACATATTCTCTTTTATACGCATAAAATTCAGCAGGCAATCAGAGACACATTTCAGGGGGCGGCGTGAACTTTCATGCTTAAATTACAAAGTCTGCGGCATTGAACTTCTATTCATAACACCCTTAAATGTTTGCTTGTCCCAAGGCCCCCGACGCTTCAAAGTGTTGAAGCTCAAAGGAGAATGACCCAAAAACAGATATTCTCATACTCCAGCTTGTTTTGTTGTTTCTTTAATCTACAGACTTTAAATGTTGTGTGTCTGTATGTGCACTGCAGAGATCTCCACAGAGTGCTGGATTCATGGACTGCACATTCATCATTAGCCCGAATGCACAGCTCTTCAAAGACAAAAGTTCAGCCCTCTGACTGATGAGATGAAAGGGCACAAACACACACCCTCTGCTAAATGAGCATTTTATTACATTAACATACAAATACATAATCACACACAAAGGAGATCCAATCATGCACTGACAAAGACTTAGATAGAAGGAAATACAACTACATAGTGACATCAATTTTAAAAGTCTGTGATTTATGGAACACAAATTTGAAAAACCTCTGTTGATGGATTCAGAGTTAAAAAAGGAAACCCGTGCGTCTCTCTGTTTGACGTGAGGGATAAATCACTGTGAGTCGATGGATATGCAAAATAGAATCCCAACAGGTTGAGAAAACAACCTGACGTGAATTATGTTTATCATCCTGCTACCAACTAAAGATACAAACAAGGTGACACTGAGTATTGATTTAAAGGTGCTTTTATTGCTTTGAAAATAATTTATTTATGCAGCTAAACAAAAAAACTCTCTCAGATTTGAGGGATGGTAACACCTCCATGGCTACAGCGATCGTGCCAGCCTACTTGAAGGTCAAATTTAAATTTAACTTGACACTTTCATAAACAGTTCAGGCTAAACATTAGCTTGAATGTTCTAAATCACATTAAAAAATATCATTTTGTTCATGATAAAGTCTTAACATAAAGTCTAAACATGATTTTCTTTAGTATTCAGTTGCAGGAAATAACAGCATTGAAAATATCCTCCATGTTTTTTTTTTAAAACTAACATCTTTACCACATTAGGTGCATTTTGACAAAGAGTTCCGGGGTGTTTTTGCCTGGAGCTAAAAGGTTCCTGTGCCCCCATTGTTGTCTACGTTTTAACCGCGGGCTGAAGTCCCGGGTAGTTTCTGCAAATCAGGCCAGTGACGTATGGAGGGGGAAAAAAAGTAAATGCACTACATCACCAGACCAGTAGAGGGCAGTAAAACAAAGACAAATGCCATTCACCACAGATGACACCATAGAAGCAGACGGATAGGCAGGTATCATTATGAGCAACACAACAGTTAGCCTGTTAGCATGAAGAGACTCAGCTGGCGCTGTTTGAGATGGTGCTATATTCCATCACAGATGGATTCACTGAATCAGCAAGTGAGAGGAGATAAGCGCGAGTAGCAAAGACGTTCCAACACGGCTTTAAAATCCTTTTGAACTCAAAAAGCCGTGGCAGAGATCGGCCGGTGTTTTGGTTTGAACAGCGACCCTGTTAACTGCTGACTCTCAGCCGAAAGCATCCCTCATAAACGTCTTTAGACGATCATTAAATATCTGATGAGGATATTTGATTTTGCATTCCCAGGAACTCCCTCTGTGTTTCAACAGCTGTGTAAACTCTACAAACACTGACACGTTCAGCTGAAGGTCTCCAGTTTACAGGGTCACTTTTAAAACTGTAACACCAGGAGAGAAGCATTTGCAGTGGGCTTAGAGAAGACTACTGTTACAAGCTGCTAAATCAAGAGAATCACAGCTTCTTCTTCTTCTCTTGAAAAGTACACACACATATAAAAAAGATAGAACGATTAAAAACAAATGAAAGAAAGAGAAATCAAGTGAATCACACGTGTGTGATGTTATTATGAATAATTAAAAACACTGCAGGTAATCTACCAATCAGACACGTTCAGCATTGCAGGCCCTGCCCCATGAAAGCCCCGGGACCTTTGAAAAGTACTACCCCCCTAGCAGGGGCTTTTTAGAGGGGAGATTGGCTAAATTTAGAGCCTGGGTCCACAGGTCGAAACAAAGTTCAGTGGTAAAGTACATAGTTCCAGGGTAAAGTTCCTCCGGTCGAAAATTGCCTAAGTGTCATCAAGAAGAGTTGAAATCATAACAGTACACTCAATGTGCCAAAACTCCTTTCTGTCGTTTGATTGAAGGAGTTTGTCGTGTTCACAAGATTTTAAATCATAATCCCCTTTCAATATGAAGTTCTTTGTGCCAACCTGAAATACATGTATTAGCTTTTTTTTTTTTGTCACTCATTCAGAATGAAAAGAAGTCATCATGCAGGTCATTTTATTTTTCTCCACAGAAAGCTAAAAGCAGAGCCTGATGTTAGTTATTTTGTGCTCCTCAGGTTTGGTCCTCTCACACTGTGCTAAGTGCTGAAGTGAATCACCATTTCATGAGCTGTAGCTCCACCATAAATCTTTTTATTCTGACTCGCTCCGTTGTTACATCTGACTTTTGAGTGTCTAAAAGAAGTACAGAAAGCATGTGGTGTTACTGTTAGCAGTGCATGCTGCATTGAGCTGAAATGTTACCTTTCTCTCAGTACTAATCTTCAATTTCTTGGAAGGTGGTTATGGTTTGTCCACAAGACGGTCTGTTTTTATGACAATTAAATTAAGATATCTTGTCACACTTGACCAAATTTCAACCCAGGGTGCAAGGAAGCACTCAATGTGGCCACTTAGTATTGATTGATGAATCAATAATGACAATAGTAATCAGTTCAGTTTCACTTCAGACAATAGCTCAATAAAAATAAAGCTGATGCCATATGTCTTGGATTAATGTAACATAGCTCCTCCTGCATCGCGACGCTCCACACTGACAGGAGTTTTATAGCACATAAGCTGTTGGGATCCTCTCTGTAGTTCCAGAGTCTGTCTGAGAGATGAATGATGGGGATTATTCATGGTCCCTTGGAGACGCTCTGAACTGATGACTATTAAAGGTGGGATTCATTGACCTCCTCTTGACTGGCAGTGACACCCGAGAGCGCCTCGTGTGGGCCAGGGGTCAAATTGGATCAGTGTGAGGTCAACGCTGACATAGAGACCTGGACAGCTCCTCGGAGTAATTAGGTGAGGGGGGAAGCAGGCTGCCTCAGAAGGTTAGCCTCCATCGCTGAATGTGCGGATCTCTACTTTCACTATCACTCTCTCTTACAGGGACAAGAAGTGAGATTTTACCGCTCTGCAGCACCAAACGGCCATCATATATCTGGAGGGAGTTGATAAGAGTTGTAGATAAATACCGATGACTCCATGATTACTTCACAAGGTGCTGACCTTTCTTCTGTTGAAATGTTGCTCCCTGAACCGATCTGTCTGTTTGGCAGGAAAAACACCCTGCCCATGGGTATTTCAGGATGCTCCAAGACCTCTTTGTGCCCCAAAAACCACTTTTCCAACCTCAGCTGCTGCAGACAGCCCTGTGTGACCAGTCTGCACTGGAACACTGTGAATTAAAGCTCCATATAAACGCTTTACGTGATAGATTAGTGCAGTTATTTTAGATAAAGTCTGCATCAGTTGATTATTAATCATGTTAAGATCTAAGCTGTGTCTGAGAGGCCTGTAATACAGCAGTGTTAGGACACATGGAGATATATATATAAAGAACGTCTAGTGCAGAGACACTTATTTGCAGTGTAAGCTGGAACATAAAAACAGATGCTCACCTGAGGGCTTTTGTTTCGTCAACACATTACTTTGCATTTGGGTTACCTTTGTAAAGTGCAGACTATTACACTACAGAGATTTGTCTCTGTAGATAAATACAGATCCAGAACCTAAAACCTGATGACTTTGTATCGGCACAGTTTGCATTAACACTCATGTTCTGGACAAACTGGTGATGCTGAGGGTTGGGTAGTATAGACCTAAAATCATATCTTGATAACCTATTTATCAATCATTTTGTTCTATAAAGTAAAATTCCTGTCTAGCTCAAAGATTTCATAATACATGATGTTGTTAACAATAAGCATGTCTCAGAAGAAGAAGCTTTTTAAGAGACAGGCACACATATATGGCTCACAGGTCCTGCTGGATCACCGACTGTAGTGTCCTGGACTCTTGCAAAGTAACTGCAATTATGCAACTGGTATCTTGGTTCAGTGGTTTTTAGCACCTGTATAAAGTCCTCCTGTTACACAGTTGCAGTGGAGTTCATGTCTTTAACAATAGGATTTTATATATTTGATCTTGTGATTGTTTTAACCTTTTATTTTTCACTGTATTTATTCTACCTAATAAAATGTATTTCCCTTTTTTTAATGGTTCTAACCCTTTTTATCTTGTTTTATTTCTTTCTCCTTCCTGTCATTTTGTGGCTGTACTGATGTTATCTCCCAGCTGTTACTGTTTTTTATACATTAGTAAACATTGTCTTCTTCACATTTCTCTTTTGTTTTCTTTCATTTTTCTCATTTGTAAAGCACTTTATAACCCTGATTTGAAAGTGCTTTAAAAATAGTGCATACTACTACTACTACTACTGCTACTACCACTAATAAAAAAATAATGATAGTGATAATAAATATCATAACAATAAATGCACTAATAATAGTTATTATTAAAATTTTAAGTTAAAGCTGGGGTTGGTAATCAGATTTAGATACACTTTTTGTCATACTGGTTAAATGATCTTTATGTCCTGATGGTAATCATTACATGATGTGTTCCTAAAAAAGAGTGAAAAAAAACTGCTATCTACAGCCGGAGTAAACCTGGGAAAACACCAACCAATCACCGTTTTTTGGCTCCCCAAATTTTAAACCAATCAAATCCGTCAGCCGTTCTGCCCTCCTCCTGCAGCGTACATTTCCCCGGCGTGCACTCCTCCGAGTCCCCGTCTCCTGCCTCTACTTCCCCTGACTCTATTTACTGCCCCTCTCGCTCGTCCTCGGGCCTGTCCCCTCTGACCTGATGAGGTGCTTTGCTCAGGACTGTAGTCCGGATCAGAGTCTAAAAAGCTCTCACCAACAAGCAGAATAATTAATGACGTTCAGTAAGTCCTACAGAAAATATATATTTATTGTAGCGTCCGTCCGGACGCTGTAGTGATGACGAGCTGATTCGTGAACACGTTGAGTTTTAATAACCGGTCACTGTCGGCCGTGATCACGCCAACCAACAAAACAACAATCAATGTTTGAATGAATGAAAAACTTCTCCTCTTGTCTCTCCTCTCTCCAGCTCGCACACTCTACACCTCTCCTGATGCCTTCACTGACCGTCAACACTGTAGGAATTAAGAACATCTACACTGAACAAGTTTAACAAACAGTAGAGTTGTTACAGTATTATATATGTATTATAACTTTTCTCCTGATATCGTGTCACTGGTACAACTGGATAATGCTAGCATGATAGTTGTGAGTACTAACAGCAGCCATATTTGTTTGTGTTTTTAACTTTCACTATGATAATGTTTTGGTGAGGACCAGTTTTGAATCAGTCACCATCATATGGTCGAGAATCAGCGGCGCTCGTGCATGTGAGCGGCGGGGCGTCGTTTTGGAGGAGCTCCGAGGGAGGAGGGGAGGGGTTAGACGGAGTCATGAGGAAAAACTACATTCAAATTCATGCTGGTTTTCCGAGACTACCAACCCTAGCTTTAATATAATTATTATTGATATTTTATACGTTATAATTTAAAGAATATATATATTTTTTCATTTTTATATTTTTATTATAAGGTAGGCCATTGCCTTTGTAACACACCTCACTTTCTCCTTTTTTTTTGTTATTTTTAAAACATTTTATTGTATAAAATAAAATAAAAAAAGCAGGATACATTTTCTTTATCAGACTGCACTACCTATGTATCTCAGGAAAGATCAGTAGTGAAATATAAGGAACCAATTTGCCCACAGGAGGAGTAGGCACCAAAATCAACACTAAACAGAAGTTCCTCATGTTAGAAGCAGTGAAAAATGGTTCTGCCAAAGCTGGTACCTGTCTGGTATCTCTTTTGTCTGGTATCAGATATGAACAGCTCAGAGTTTCAGTGTTACAGAACCTTAAATCCAGGTTTGTTAACCTAAATGTGTAATTGGCGCTTTCGTTAGAGGTTTAAAGTAAATGTTTCAATAATCACCTCTTCCTCTTAAGAACTCACTCTTGTTGTTTCACTAATCCGAGCAGAGTTAACCTTTGAAAGTGGACACTGAGCATGCAGGAGGAAACTTGTCCTGATGGAGGCATTAGTATGCCGTGCCCTCAGAGCAGATAATAATCTGCTGTCTGTTGTCCGTCTCACAGAGCTGCTGCAGGCGAGGAATAAGCTGCATGTTGGTGTTCAACATTCTGCTGAGCCTTAATGTGATGCTCTGATATGCTTAAAGGAGCTCATCCAAAATTTCACCAGCTCAGCGCTGCCAAGTGTTCAGGGCCGTCCTGTGATGCTCCAGCCTGATATTTCTGAGCTCCGTCTGACTGTTCTGATGTGTGCTTCACTTGCGTGGGCTCACCTGGGTGAAGGTAAGAAGCTTTTACTCAAGTAATGTTTTAATTATGTCTATAAGGGATTTTTTATGTTGCTTTTAAACATAGCGCCTCACATCAAAGACGCTATACAAGCTGTCAGGCTGTGAGAGGTAGAGACTTTTTAACTTGAGTTGTAATTAGCAAAGTGCTTTTAGATATAAAAGAAAATGAGGTGACAGGTTCAGAGAGATGATGCATGTTTTGTACTTTGAGTCGTATCAGCGCTGAGGTCAACCGAAGGCCAGAAAATAGTGCAGATGAAGTCCTCTTTAGCTTAAATACGAACACAAGGACGTCATTGGAGCATACATTTTATTTCTGCATTTATGAATGTGCCCTTCTGCCTCACAGACACAAACTTGCTCATGTTCTGAAAGTTCTACTTTCCCTTTTAAACTCCTGTTTTTTTCCAGCTACTTTATGGACCCTGAGAGCAGAATCCATCTCTTTAACAGCCATAGAAGCATATCAGCGTCCCTGAGCAGGTACATGATCTTTGTCTTGCTCAAGGACACTTCAGCAGAGCAGACATTTGCTGTCACAGGTGACAAAACGTTAACACCGTGTCTGAAGGGTGACGAGTCTGCGTCCCTGGCAGTGCTAATTGAGCGGTACAATTCACAGAGATGTTGAGATCTGACACCATATTCAAATCAGAGCGAGGTTTGAAACAAAAGAATAAACTGGGATAAATAACACCCGCACTTTCAGTTCATTATATGGCAATTTTACCAACGCATAATCATATCAGCTCAGTTCAGTGGAGTTAGAACTGGTAATACTGTCCCTGGTGTGACAAACACGTCTGTTTATCATTTCATTGAGCTCAATTTAGCTGAAGCAGCTAAAACACAAACCTGCTGATATCATCTGTAGGGATTATCAGTCTGATAGCACAACATAGGAGATCTGACTTTGAGGCAGTTTAGCACAACAGATTATTGGTACAAAAATATCCAGAGAATTATTGGGAGTAATTGAGTGAACTACAGCACACATATCAGTGCCATGTCCTTTTTCCATTAGGGAATTTATGGGAATAAACAGGAATAAACCAGGAGTTTACTAAATTGAAGGTTGGCTCTTAATAGAGAACTTCAATATAGTTGGGGAAAATATATTTTAGCACAGTCCTGACTAAAACAACCAGATTTCATGCAAGTACAGTTGAATGTATATGCTATTCCTCAATCACATGCATATAGCACACTGCTTACTGCAGGGCTATTGAGACCACGCCCCCTACATGCACTGTGTATCCCTCCATCACATGCACACAGGATTTCTAGAATCCTGGACTACACTTTTGAGCCCAGAACACAAGACTATTGAAGCCACACATTTGAGCTTGTGGACTTCACAAAGTGAAGTAAGTTTGGATGATATTATGTGGTAGTATATCTAACAAATTTGATGTATGGTACTGATGTTTCACTTACAATTATCACATTTAATTGTATTATTTTGGATGGATGTCTGCTTATAACAAAACAAATATTAATGCTTGGATATGATACCTTTCCATTGAATTACCTCCAATTCCCAGTTAATTCCCATAATTCCCATGAAAGTTTACAATTTGGAATATTTCCAAAATTCCCTAGCTTAACTTCCCATGGAAATTTACCAGAAATCTTCCACCCCTTTGAAACCCTAATCTTTAAAGACCAGTAACAACTCAGAACTGACTAATTATCCAATGATAAATCTTTCAACTGGGACAAATCCAACAGCTGCTGAGGCGGTGGCAGTAGAGCTATGTTCAAACTAATTTGATACGATCTAAAAACTAAACATGCAATGGAATTAAAGCATCATAGGAAGGCTGCTCTGCCTCCGAAGGGACAAACTCAGGACTTTTAAAGGAAGTATGAATATCCTCAAGAGAGCAATTAGGGCAGAAAGATTAAAAGGGAAGAGCTGAAATCACTCTGGACCACCAGCCCATCTCTGGAGGTAGAGAACTCTGGTTTTTGCCGTTGTTGTAGGAATTTAGTTGGATGAGATCTTAAATAAAGACTTGAACACTGAACTGTCTTTTAAGAGATTTATTCTTTGCAAAGAAGGTCAGACAGTCGTTCAGAGTTCTACGCAGTTCTGCAGAGTGTGACAAAAATATTTTGGGCTTCTTTTTAAAATACAGAACGAGTCAATCGATAGTTATCGGGTCCTCTTTTGGAGAGGGTCAGGCCGGGACCAACTCGCCCACACCAGGTCTGCGGTCAGGTCTAGACAGAGCTGTAGACTTGAAGATACTGTAATCCAACTGAATACATGCGGAACAGAAAGTTCAAATCTTCATAGTAAATATAGACCAGTAAAAGTAAGGGTCAGGGGAGCAAGCTGCACTGAGATCTCACCGTCTTCTGGATCCACACTATGTCATGCTGTCTAGACACTACAGGACACCGGAGCTGTGCAGCAAAGTTTGTGACAACACACGAGGAGATTAAAAACATGATGTGACCGCTGTTAGTTCTACAACAGCGCTGAGCCTCACTGCACACTGGATCGTTCAAGGTGATCCAAGTCAGCTGATATTGTAGTGCGGCCTTTGAGGAATAAAATGCAGCACTGTAAAGGGGAGAAATAACATGAGAGCCAAATTAATGTCTAAAATAAGAAACCATAATCTTCCTTTTTCTCTTTAGGTCTTTGAGTCTGTTTGTGTTGGGTCCAGCCCTCTAACAGCAGCCCTGACAGGTGAAGTAGAGACAGCAGTGACTCACACTTCACCCTGTGAGCTTCAGGTGTAGACACTAAAAGTAAACACTCTGTGTGGCATCCGTCTGCTCTGTTTGTACGTCAGTAGCATTAACCGGCACCGGGGTGAGGTGCTGCTGGTGGCAGACGCTGCCATAACTGAGCATCTGTCAGAAGCTTCATGCCGGTGTTTCTGTGACGCAGCAGCGTGGCGAGCATGTTTACGTTTTACACTCATACACAGTTTCTACCGTTATTAAGGGTTGCACCAGTATAAACAATGGAAAAAATATATTTTAAGATGATATTAATTACTCAAACATTCAAATTTTTCAATGAAAATAAAAAAATCATGACACATCTTCAATATCGGGCTGCACAGTGGTGCAGTGGGTAGCGCTGAGACCCTGGTTAGTGATCCACATTAGTGATGTGATCAAAAGCTGCGTCTCTGAGGGTCGATGCTTTATAGTGAATCAGAAGAGCCGGCTCACAGTTTTTTCCTTTCGCTGCTTAGCTCTCAGTGTTCAGCCTCAGCTCTGCTCACAGCAGAACTTTGTTTTGATTGGTCAGCATGGCGGCCATGCGGACATTAATAATGTTTGCTCCAGTTTGGTTCTAGTTCGGTTCTGGTTCGGTTCTGGTTCGGTTCTGGTTCGGTTCTGGTTCTGTTTGCTTAATATGGTTCTGATTATGTTTGCTTGAGTTTGGTTCTGGTTCGGTTCGGTTCTGGTTCGGTTCTGGTTCGGTTCTGGTTCGGTTCTGGTTCGGTTCTGGTTCGGTTCTGGTTCTGGTTCGGTTCAGTTCAGGTTCGGTTCTGGTTCGGTTCTGGTCCGGTTCTGGTTCGGTTCTGGTTCGGTTCTGGTTGCTTGAGTCGGGTCTGGTTCCGTTCGCTTGAGTTTGGTTCTGGTTCTGTTTGCTTGAGTTTGGTTCTGGTTCAGGTTCGGTTCTAGCTCGGTTCTGGTTCGGTTCTGGTTGCTTGAGTTTGGGTCTGGTTCCGTTCGCTTGAGTTTGGTTCTGGTTCTGTTTGCTTGAGTTTGGTTCTGGTTCGGTTCTGGTTCGGTTCTGGTTCTGGTTCTGGTTGGTTCTGGTTCTGGTTGGTTCTGGTTCTGGTTGCTTGAGTTTGGTTCTGGTTCTGTTTGCATGAGTTCTGGTCCTAACCCTAACCCTAACCCTAACCCTACTCCCAACCCTAACCCTAACCCTAATCCTAACCCTAAACCCTACTTCTAACCCCAACCCTAATCCTAACCCTAACCCTAACCCTAACCCTAATCATAACCCTAACCCTAATCCTAACCCTAATCCTGACCCTAACCCTAATCATAATGCTAACCCTAACCCTAACCCTAATCATAACCCTAACCCTAATCCTAACCCTAACCCTAATCCTAACCCTAATCATAACCCTAACCCTAATCCTAATCCTAACCCTAACCCAAACCCTAATCCTAACCCTAACCCTAACCCTAACCCTAATCCTAACCCTAACCCTAACCCTAATCCTAACCCTAACCCTAATCCTAACCCTAACCCTAATCCTAACCCTAACCCTAATCATAACCCTAACCCTAATCATAACCCTAACCCTAACCCTAATCCTAACCCTAACCCTAATCCTAACCCTAACCCTAATCATAACCCTAACCCTAATCATAACCCTAACCCTAACCCTTATCCTAACCCTAACCCTAACCCTAATCACAACCCTAACCCTAACCCTAATCACAACCCTAACCCTAATCATAACCCTAATCCTAACCCTAACCCTAATCATAATCCTAACCCTAACCCTAACCCTAACCCTAACCCTAATCCTAACCCTAATCCTAACCCTAACCCTAATCATAACCCTAACCCTAATCCTAACCCTAACCCTAATCCTAACCCTAACCCTAATCATAACCCTAACCCTAATCATAACCCTAACCCTAATCCTAACCCTAACCCTAATCCTAACCCTAACCCTAATCATAACCCTAACCCTAATCATAACCCTAACCCTAACCCTAATCCTAACCCTAACCCTAACCCTAACCCTAACCCTAATCACAACCCTAACCCTAACCCTAATCACAACCCTAACCCTAATCACATCCCTAACCCTAATCACATCCCCAACCCTAGGATCGGGGTAAGAATTGTTTTTTAACAGAATAAATGCACAAAATTGGGCATTATAAGGCTTCTCATAAAAACACAACCCATTAGTTTTTTCAAAGTTAAGGTAAAACATACGGCTACAAAAGATCCTAAATTAAGAGCCGTTCGAAAGTCGAAGGAGCCGGCTCTTCTTTTGGAGCCGAGTCGAAAGAGCCGGCTCTCTGAAAAGAGCCGAACTTCCCATCACTAAAGCACATGCTTACTACCATTTGCACTCTTAGATGCCATTGGAACTATTTGTATTGTAAAGCGTATCAATGTAAATACTTCAGACCTGTACCATAGTGATAAACAGATAACACTTCAATTTGAATCAAGTAAGTACCACTTGTATACTTTAAAACAGAGGGTCATTTCATTCCTTGTGGACTCAACATGACAGCATTTATACTTTTCAAGTAATTTATCTTAAACGCTTTCAGAAAATTAACAGTAGCAAGACTCACATATCCCTTCGAGCAACCAAATCGTATCATAACAATGGTGTATATGCTGTTTTTAATGACAGCACAATTTTATAATTTATTAGAAATGTATTCAAATTATTTCACGGACCCCCACGCTACGGTTCTTAGACCCCCAGGGGTCCCAGGACCCCACTTTGAGAACAAATGGTTTAAGGTACTGAAAAAAAAAATCCAACCAATGATCCTCTTTGTATTATTTCCAGATGTACCACTTTGTACATTTCATCTCAGCTCTGTTGGGTTTTGTGAGATGACTGACAGTTCACACAGCATCTTGTAAAACTTGAGTAACAGCAGCTCTAAATCATTCTTCATTGTTTACTTAAGGATCAGCGTGACAATGAAAGAAACGTCACTCTAATCGATGCACCAACAGAGATTTGTCGGCTGAATCTGTGACGCCCCTCTGTGCTGTCATCAGCTGTGTGGAGCTTTAAGGTGAGTCCGCTCATTGCTCAGTCTTTAAGCTAACAGCTGCAGCTCGAAGCTCTAACAGGTTTCTTTTTGGCCATGATTACTCTACCTGCTCAGCACCAAACTGCAGACAAACCCAGATCAAGGCTGGCTGGTGAAAATGCAGAGCAGTGAGAGGATAAAGAGATGGATACTTTCCTAAAGAATGGTTTGAGACCAAAAAAGAGCACATAGAAGACTCATTTGATGTACTTTGATTTGAAAACGTGAAAGTGTTAAATTCACATTGAAGTTCTGTAAATTACATATGTGCTCAGTAAAACTGATATAGACTCATGTTATGACTGCAGGGTATTAACTCCTCACATAATAACAGGCTGCATGTGCACCGCGTGACACGTCTTTTCTTTTCCACCTTTCAGTCACCTAAAGAGGTGAGAGGGGGGATGGGGTTAATCTCCATGGAGCTACAGTTACATACTACACGCTGATGGCTGTGTTGAAAATCCGGCAGAGCTGTAAATGGAAACCAGGGAAGAGAGAAACGTCTCAACGCGAAGAGAAACGGTGTGATGTAGATCTTTACAATGAGATCTATTCACAGCCTGTTCGTGGTGTGAACAGCAACACCTTCTTTTTGCTATTCAATCAGAACCGTGCAGTAATTAGCAGAAGCAATGCTTTACTGTCGCTGAGGGCTTAATGCTGAATTTCTCTTATCGATATGAATGGACGGAGACGCTTCTGTTGGCTTTGAACAATTTGTGAAATCCAATTTCCTTTTTGTATTAAACGGTTTGATAAAGTCATTCAGGGAAAACAACCTAAAACTCTATTCATCAGATTTTTATGGACTGTGTTGCTGAAAAGCGAACCGCTCACAAAGTGGTGCTTCAGTTCCATCACAATTATCACAAGATGAGATTTCAAAGAAAGACTGATTCAATCAATGGATGTATTCTTTATTAGATTGAATGTAAGACAGTAGTCAGACTTTATAAACTTACTGGAACAGAACATTTGTGTCTGTGTTGGAGATTTTCTCCAGTCAAAATGTGGAACCTTGAAAAAAAAGCGAATAAAATGATCAATAATGTGTGAAAAAACAACTTTTGTTTATCGATCAGAACAGTTTTCGACTACCACTGCTCTCAGATCTCCCACAGGCGTGTTCATGTAACCGTACAGTTTGTGTACAGATCATGTCAGGGATGAGGAGATGTGTGTTTCAGTCAACTTTACGCTCATGTCAGGTGGAAACGGCGGATCAGGCAGAGAGAAGTTAAAAATCTCAGAATTCAGGGTAAAGTTTGGAAAACGCTCGTCCTTATCAAGGCCGTGAAATCTCAAGGTCTGTTTATCCTCCATTCTTTGCAAACAAAGAGGAGGGGCAGCGCTCCACACTTTTACCACAAGCTCTGGTATTTTTATACTCCTCTCACCTGACAGACTCAGCCTTGAAAACATTTCTATTATCGACCTTTTTAAGACATGACACAAACTGTTCCACATTTCTTATTCAGAGGGGGATTGGAGAGCCAGACTTTTGTCAGGACGCCTGAATCGAGTGTGAAACTCTAACAGCTGTCATTGCCTCCATATTTCAAGTCTTTAAAGTTCACCATGACACTTCATGTGGGGTCTTTGACTGAAATGGGAACGACACGGACTTTAAAGCTCCAGTGAGGGATTTTCAGCTGGTTATGAAAGACTCAAATACTAACTGATCCCTTTTCAGAGACTTCAAAAGCAAACAAGACTTAGATTTCAAAGATTGATCAGTTCTAATATGTGAATCTGCTGCTCAGGGGAGCCGTGTGAGAAAGTAAGACTAACTGCACAATCTTTTACTTTTTCCTCAGCAAATTTCCACAGTGAGTGATATGTTTGACTGTTAAAAGCAAGCAGGATGAGAGCAGAAACACTACATACACATGTGCACATCAGCAAAGAGAAGGGAGACACGGCTTTGTCAGCTGTGGTGCCAAAATGTACAAAACAGCAGGGGCTTTGACTACATGTTGAATATACACCCACCGGCCACTTTTAAAGGTGACATATCACGCTCTTTTCATCAATATATATTGGTCTAAGAGGTCCCCAAAACATGTCTTTAAAGTTTATTGTTCAAAAAACACTTTGAAATCAGATCTTGGCATGCCTGAAAAACCCTCTTCTTCAGCCCTGCTCAGAACGGTCTGTTTTCCCTCTGACCACGCCCCATCAGGAAGTGGATGTGGCCTCGGCTCTCCAGCACGTTGACCTAATGTTTACATGTTGGCTGAATATACACGGCTGCTCACAGACCCGCGTTACTTCAACCCTCTGAATCTGATCCAGAATCTGATCCTGACGGAGAGGCGCCTGCAGCAGGACCTTTCTGAACCATTGGTCACAGATTTTGTGCTTCTTGTTGTTTTATCTGTCAGCATGTCGACGTGTGTCTTGGTACACAGTGACGAACATGTAGCTATGTGGCTATGCTAACTAGCACTAGCACTTTTCCATGAAAGATAAAAATCATCCACTAGATCTTCAAATCTGCAGACGTGGGGGGTAAAACCGACCTTTGTGTTTATTAAGACAGCCTACAACTAGCATGCCTCCCTCCTAAGCTCCTTGTTAGCACATGTGTGCAGGTAATGAAAAATGGAGGAGGAGTTGAGTTGTATTTTATACAGTCTATGGGTTGAACAAGCTCTGAGCTCTGACTTCTGTTACAGACCGGATATTGTTGTGACATAACAAAAACACTGAAAACTGAAACGGCTCGTTTCAGCACACATTTACAGAAAGGTGGAGAAATCAAAACAGGGGCAGAATGGATTCTTTTCATTTTCGGGGGGTTTGTAGACAGGGACACATATTTCAGGTAGAGAACCATTAAAAAGTCGATTTTGCATGAGATGTCACCTTAATAGCTACACCTGTTCAATTGCTTGGTAACACAAATAGCTAATCAGCCAATCACATGGCCACAACTTAATGCATTTAGGCATGTAGACGTGGTCAAGACAACTTGCTGAAGTTCAAACCGAGCATCAGAATGGGGCAGAAAGGGGATTTAAGTGACTTTGAACAGGGCATGGTTGTTGGTGCCAGACGGGCTGGTCTGAGAAATTCAGAAACTGCTGATCTACAGGGATTTTCATGCACCTTCTCTAAAGTTTACAGAGAATGGTCCGAAAGAGAGAAATTATCCACTGAGCAGCAGTTTTGTGGATGAAAATGCCATCAGAGGAGAACGGGCAGACTGGTTCGAGATGATAGAAAGGCAACAGTAACTCAAATAACCACTCGTTACAACCAAGGATGCAGAATCCCATCTCTGAATGCGCAACACCTGGAACCTTGAAGAAGCTGGGCTACAGCAGCAGAAGACCACACCGGGTGGCGAGAACAGGAAACTGAGGCTACAATTCGCACAGGCTTTCCAAAACTGGACAATAGAAGATTGGAAAACGTTGCCTGGTCTTACAAGTCTCGATTTCAGCTGCGACACTCAGATGGTAGGGTCAGAATTTGGCGTAAACAACATGAAAGCATGGATCCATCCTGACATTCATAGTCCCTCTCCCTGAAAAGATGTTTACTCAGTGACTACCAACTGCAGCTTTAACTGTGAGTGGACACTTTCTTTTTTTTTTTTTTTTTCTCTTGTCTGCATATATATTTCTGGTTTGTGTCATGTTTGTCACAAACTGTCAAATATTCATGCAATTTATTCTTGCAGCAAAAGAAAAGAAAGAAAACATTTTTCTTCTGTGCTTGTGACTGTGTGCATGCGACCATCACCATCCCTCTTACAACTCTGGCCTATCTTTTATTGACAGCTAATATCATGTTCTGTAAAAGAGGGCGTGCACACCTAGGTGGACCAAAAAATAAATAAAAGTAAAAGAAAGATTACATAAGGATATACAAAAGGGACAGGGAAAGAGAAGGAGAGAGAGACCTAAGACACTTAGATGGAGAGGGACCATCTCACTATTACGCCAAAAAAACTCCATGCGGTGATACTAATGATTAAGCAACCCTTAGTGTCCACAATCATTACTGAACCTTGGGTCACAGAGGGTTGCCGCCGTGCTGCGTTCTATTTGTGTAACGAGACCACCACTGGTGCAGATGATACCACTTGGGTCAGATCAGCCAAGCGGTTCGGCCCAGAACCCGGGCCGCGAGAGCAGTCAGGCCGAAGGACCCAACGCGCCGCGGGAGACCCAGGCCAGGGGACAAGCCAAGGACCCAGACCGGAAGCAAACAGGTACCGCCGGGGCACCCAGGGCGACCCCCAGGTCACCCAGCAGGAGGAAAGGGGGGCGAGGGGGAACACCTTCACAACACAGCGTGGACACTTTCTGATAAATTCTTTATGATAAAACAAAATGTAAGAAAGGTAAAGAGACAAAGGGGTAACATGGGGTTAAAAATAAATGTTGAAAATGTTGGAGCAGCTTTCAGGATGTATACGTCTCTCTCACTAAGTTGAGAGTCGACATCTTTTTATTCCGTCACTTCCAGCCAGAGGCAGTCGTCTGGTAAATATGCCACTTAAATTCATTAGACATGGGCTCATAAAGAGAGTAATTATTTGGAGTCCTGTGCCTCCATCCGGTTAGCGTAAGAGTCAATTAGGGTGAACAACTGAATGTTAACTGGCTCATTAGATGGCTGGAAACAAAGCAAATGTCACATTTCCATAGGAAGCCTGCTGCTCGGCACAGAGGAGAGTTAGCTCCCACTTTAAAGACAGTCAGAGATTTTAATAACTTGTGATGGACCGAGCACTTTGCACCAACATCAACAAGCAAAACCTCATCATGAACTCACACAGCAGAGTCCAGGGTTTGTGTGTCCTGTGAGCAGTGATGGACGGCTCAGACATTCATTTCCTTATTCCTACAGACTTTTATTTAAAAACTTCTCTGTCGAATCAAATCGCTCCCCCCAGTGAAGAACTGTCCTAATAAAGATAAGAAACTCTTTACCTTCACAACAAAGACTCAATTTGTGGATAACAAAATGAATTTCTGAGACATACTGCCGAAGACGTGCAGCGTTGGGCTCTGAATTCTTCATGAGCGAGGGAAGCTGTTCATCATTATGAGCTGCTCTGATGAGGCCAGACAAAATCACACGTCTTTGTCCGTTAACTGACGGAGATGAACAAAGTTAGAGAGGGAGCTCATCAGTCAAATAAACTTGGGTGAAAAGTCTCCTTCCTCTTGTGACACTGAAAACCCTGGTTAGACATTAGAGCAGGTGTGGGACCTGCAACCACTTTATTAAGATGAAAAATACCTGCTACTCTCCTGATCGGACATCAGGTACCAAATTTAACATCAAGTCTTTCAAAACCTGGAACACTACATAAGGGTTTTACCATCTTGAGTACCCATGTGGCTGTTCTTACATCAGCAGAAGTACATTTAATCTGCAGAAAACACACAAGACATTTTTATCTGTAAATATATAATTTCAAATCAATAAAATCATCTTTAAATCAATTGTTTGAGTCAACTTGTTTATGACTATAGTCAGTAGCTGGGTAATAAGCAGGATAATGCATGGTTAACAGGTGGTTGTGTAAATTAGAACATGGACAGGGTGAGATAAGACTCCTCTACTTTGGGTCAGGGTCTTGGCTCACCCTGTCCGGATTCTGATTGACATAACTACCTGTTCACCATGCAGAGGAAACTGGGGAACCACTTTGTACCAGCCCTCATGGAGGCCTTAATGGCAGAATGGCATGTGCCAACTAAAATGCACATTGTGGACTTTGTTGAAAGCAAAGGAAGTCTTCATGCAGGAAGACAATTTGAACTTGTGTCTAACAGCCAAATTCCACCAGATCCATGTCCAGTCCGTTTCCGATCCATCACGGCACCGGATTTGATAGGTTTCTATTCTAGTCAATGTGTTAATTCCCACTGGATCCACTCCGTTGCATTCCAGCTGTGTCTCTGATCCGGAATGCAGGAACACAACAGATCAGATACACAAGACTTCTATTTTTGCCGGATGCCGGAGCACGACGCATCAATCTCAACAGAGCAGATGGAGTAAGACAGGAAGTCAGGCACCAAAACAAAATGAAAACATCCGGTTAATTTCAGAATAAAACACTCCGTGTTATCACCAGATCGTACTTCACTTAACTACAACAACAAACCGTCATGATGAGCGAGGCCAGATCTGGAGTCAACAGGTCAGAGGTTTTCAGAAGACCATGAAGACAACATGGATGAGGAGAGGTCTGGTGGGTGTTGACGGACTAGAGAGCAGTAGTTGGACAAACTGGTGGAAGTTTGTTTTATTTACTGCTGCAACTTATATTCCAGATTTTACACTAAGTAGACCTCTGAGTACTTCAGATGTTTTCAATAAACTTGGTTGTTTCTCTTTTGAAAATGTTAATATGAAGCTAATGTTTAGGAAATTGACTTCACCTGCAGGTCAAGATATAATAGTAGTTCACTTGAAAGTTATAATGTGAGCATATCTCTCTTTAAGTCAAACCTGGGGTCTAACTTTGCTGTCTCATATAGCCTTGATTGTTGTTCTTCTCATCATGTTGTTTATCAGAGCCGCCGTGCTGTGATTGTTTATTCTGAACAAGCTGCTGTTTACAAACCCATTTCACAATTTCATTTCCACATAGGAAGGACATGGGGGGTAGAAATGTAAGAGTCATCTACCATAAAAATACAGCATACTTTTGAAATCAGAGCTTTGGTAGAAACTTAAGACAAACAAGTGAGAGGAAGTGTGAGTTTTAAAGTTTTTAACAGAGTCAGATTAACTCCTTCAAAAACATGAACACGCTCAGCTTCCCTCACAAAGCAGGACAGGTCCATGAGAGCATCGAGAGAGGACTGGAGGAGGTAAAATCACTGGAGAGTTATCACTAACCTCTTTCTGCACACTCCTTCTTCTCTTTTTAAGAGAGAGGTATTCACTGATGATGTCTATCAGGATGTAAACAGCATTTCAACAAATACAACTAAATGCTTTTTCCACGTTAAACTACCTTTCCATCTGTTATTGATGATTCAGTTAAAGCCTAAAATACTAAAAGAAATCAAAGCAAATGTCTTCTTTTCTCTGTTTGGTTCAACACACAGTAGAAAAGACAAACAAATAAGACAGACAATCATTTTGCCATCAGTGTTTCCTTTGTGTTCATGAAAAGAAGCTTTTACAGTCACTTATGAATCACCAGATCAAAGGCTGTTAAACACTGCTCTGAGTGAGATCATGTTTACATCTAAGGACTGTAACTGATAAAAACCTGCTCCTGATGGCAGATAATGATCAGATTACCAAAGTAGAGTGGATTATGCTCACCTGAGGGCCAGAGAGGCTGAGATTTGACGAACAGTTAAGAAGAAGAAGAAAGGTACTTTATTAATCCCCAGGGGGGAAATTCAATTTTTTCACTCATGCTATTTTTGGGCATGCTACACATACAGTTTTTTGGTATATACATACAAATGCACACACATGCAGTGAACATGCTTATGGAGAGATATCAGAGTGAGGATGCTGTCGTCAACCAGCGCACCCAGAGCAGTTGGGGGTTCAGTGCCTTGCCCCAGCCAGCACCTCTCCAGCCACCAGTCCACTTGCCAAACTTCGTCCATACTGGAACTCGAACCGGCGACCCTTTGGTTCCCAAGCCAAGTCCCTATGGACTGAGCTACTGACGCCCCCAATTAAACAGTTAAGACTCTTTTCTATATGCATCAATTTCAAATGACCAGTGAACCGGAGCCCTCTTGTGCATGCAGTGATGTCATCATCTTTAAGTCTTCATCAGCCACTGGGGCGTCAATCTAAGCACACGTACTGGACTAACGTCAGAGGTCTTTATGTACCTCATAAAGATTTAGTCACACTGTGAAAAACATACATTGAATACATGTTTTTTTTCTCCCCAGCTTAATGCGGCTGCACCTTCTTCTTCTTCTTCTTCTTCTTCTTCTTCTTCTTCTTCTTCTTCTTCTTCTTCTTCTTCTTCTTCTTCTTCTTCTTCTTCTTCTTCTTCTTCTTCTTCTTCTTCTTCTTCTTCTTCTTCTTCTTCTTCTTCTTCTTCTTCTTCTTCTTCTTCTTCTTCTTCTTCTTCTTCTTCTTCTTCTTCTTCTTCTTCTTCTTCTTCTTCTTCTTCTTCTTCTTCTTCTTCTTCTTCTTCTTCTTCTTCTTCTTCTTCTTCTTCTTCGATAAATAATATAAAAATAAAGATCCATCCAACAAATATTGTGCATCCAAAATTATTTCAACTTCCACACTGCACATTAAACTCAAAATCTGTGTCTCTTTTCTGGAATATTTTACATTTCTTGGCTCTTATTGATTGTTCTGGTAACAAAAAAGGGACACATCACGGCCTTCAGATCAGATCCAGATCATTCTACAGTATAATGATTTCATAAGTGTGGAGGACAGAAGCAATAGCAGAGCACAATCTGGTTCCTAACCTTTTGTCTGGATGAATTCTGGAGCTTTGTGACTCCTGTTGATAGTGATCTGCAGTGAGGATGGATACAGCTCAACAAATTACCCGACATCACACACAGTCATGCACACAGCCGCAGAGAGGGGCGGATGATACAGCGCCTGACAGCTGTAACAAGCAGACTTTTGGGTTGGCGATAAAACTGGAGGAATAAGAAGAGTCACTTTGGACAACAGAGGGGCTGAATCTCCTCTCAGAGAGGCAGAGGAAGAGATACTCCAGAATCTGGACCCACAAAGCCGCCTGCAGCTACAGATCTGATACCAGGGCAGTGACCAACTTCAGAGGGCGAATATCCAGAATACAAGAAGGCCGCTGGAATATAACAATACAAATAAATAATCCCCAAATATAAACAAAAATAAACATGCATCTCCTTTCAGTCAATGAAGCTGGTTTCCTTTCCAGGCCACAAATAACAGAAGGCTGCAGAGAATATGAGTCGAGCCCAGAGAAATATTATTCAATTTTTATTCTCATCCATCAGAGTAAATCCCCATGACTCTACTGAAAGTGTTTTCCTATTGGCAAATGTGGCAGCGCTTCTGTAATAAATCATGAGCAAAAGCTGTGGCCTGCAACTCAGCTGACATGATTCTCAACAATTGGATTTCTGGGGCTGTGCATATGTTATCCTGGCACCAGCGGCCACGGGGAACAGCAGTTCAGCACCTTTAAGATGCCGGCCAGAGCCAACACAACAGAGCAGCAGAGATCACCGCTCCTCCTGCAGCAAGTATACGGTTAACTGTTGCTCCTGTTTTTGTCCTGAGTTCACGTAAGAGTCACTGAACTCAGATTTAAAGACACTCTTATTGTAATTTTACTGCATGTTTCCACACCAACCATAAAATCCCTGGTTCATTCAAACTATCCATCAATACAGGACGATATCTTCCCACACAGGCAAAATGTAAAGCTATGCAAATTACAGCGCGCAGCTACAGCAGGCACATCCTGCATATATTCAAGACCTATCTTTGGTTCTAAATAAAGCTAATAAAACTCTAAGCATAACAATCAAACCTGCAAGCGAGGTTAAACATTTGCAGCTGTGCCCTCTGCCTGCGCTATTTCCATCTCTGTCCAGAAAATGGTGAGAAGTGTTCGGTGAGTGGAGGTTGGAGGAGAGGGGGATGCAGATTAGTCACCAGGAATTGGATTTGGGCTTTCCAGAGAAGCATCCTGCTGGAAACAAGGAGCCAGTGAGAGGGGCAAAGAAGGGAGTGGGAGTGGAGGTGGGAGTGAACAACAGCTACAGTAAGAGTTATGAAGAGACGGCAAATGATCCACAGGGTGAAAATGAAGAGTGCGGGGTCCTCGTCCCAGTCTGCAATTCACAAACACAACAGCTCTTATAAGGGCACGCCGCCTGTAATTTCATCCTCTCCTTAATTTTGTTGTTTTGCTTGTTTTTCCAGACGCTGTGATTGGAGGACGATGCCTGTGAGTATTCTTTAAAGACGCACATGGTGGAGGAGTTTTACATTTGTGGGCCACTTCCTCTGATGAAAACTCTGAAATGTTTAATTGCGATTCCCTTCTGCCTTTTCTCACATCTTGGCCACGTTTAAGAGCGCCAACACGCCTGTGAAGTCTTTCTGTGTGTAAAGTACTTGTGCTCGCTGGCAGATGGGGAGCAAAAGAGCATCGGAGCATGACATTATAATGAGTCTGCTAATAATTGCATTCAGCCAAGCACACAGTAAAGCCATTGTCAACGTTACAGCACTGTCTATGGCGAAGATGGACAAAACTTTTCTGTGGACGGTCTGCGTCCGATGACAGCCACTGATTAAAGACACTGTGACACTGTAACGCTGTCACACCATTACTCACAGACTGAGCGGTAACAGAGTGATTTAAACAATCTACAGTGAGCTTATTAAGTTTAAAGAACTTACATGATGTGGAGTAAAATTTGATCATCAAGAAGATGAGTCCATCTTTTTCTATGTGGTATAAAAATCTACCTTTAGTTTCATTCTTTACACATAAAAAGAGCAGGTAAAGCGTTTAACATGTCAGTCTCTGATAAAACCCTTACCCTAACTGCCTGTTTGTGCTGGGTTCAGCCCTCTGACAGCCTCTCTGACAGGAGAAGTACAGACAACAGGGACTCACACGACACTCCACCATGTGAGCTGCAGGTGTAGACACTAACAAACAACACTCTGCCGGTTACTCATCCTGTTGTTGGTCTCCTTATATGGCAGAAGCTTTAATCAGCAGTGGGCTGAGGTGCTGCTGGTAGTGGGCACTGGTATGGTGGAGTGTTTGTCTTTTAGGACTCAGCATGGCATGCATGTTAACATATATCAGCCATGTAGATCGTACATGCAGTCTGCATTTTTCTCACAGCGCTACACCTGTACTAAAAACTAGGGATGCACTGATCCTACTTTTTAGGTCCTGATACGGCTATCGATACCTGGGCTTTGTGTGTGAGAAGCTTTGGAGCCCTCACTCAGTGTCAAATAGCAGAGCCTCTGAAACAGAAGCTGAAGCCAGCATGTCAGATCCTGATATACTCTCATACATTTTATCAAAAAATATAGATACCAAAAACAAAACTCAAGAATGTTAACGGAGCATGCATTCATCATTTGTCCAGAAATAACAACCTGAATGTTAGCGGTCCTCATGATATCAGTGCAGAGCAGCCCGTCTCTTGTGTTATGTAAGAGAAGCATATGGGTCCATTTCAGTCTCTGCTATTAATAGTGTCTGTATTTTTACCATCATGTGTGCCTGATGATGTTACTCAACACAGGGTCAATACCTCAGAGTTTTCTCTGTCTCATTATAAAAAAGATATTTCTTTAAGTTCACAGGTTTTTTTAATCTTCTCTCCGTGAGTCTGACGAGCCTCATCAGTTATAGTGAAGAATAATGAGGATAACCAGCGCTGACATTTTTAAATATTACCTTAGTCATAGCAAATATTTGAGGTCATATAGAAAGCTAATGATGATCTGTCTCTGGGTGTCTGAGGGTGGTTTCTGAGGTGAGACTGGGATAATTACAAGATCTGAAATATTTAGGAAAATTACATTAAATATGACAGGTCCATTTTATAATGTGCCTCGGAGAGTTTGTTTACATTTTGACCTTATCTCCAGATTTGTTTGGACTTTTATCAAACCAGTGATTACTGTATTCAAATAATCAGACAACAATAATTACTACAGGTGACAGAACATACAATTGTATATACTGTATGTATTTGTTTCAATAGTGTGGCAAGGTAAAAAGGAAAACATGTTTCTTTTAACAAGCAGGGATGTAGGAAAACTTAGTGTAAATAAAGCAGATGCTCATCTCTGACACTGTTGGAACAAACTGTCAAAACTGTCAAACTTTTTAGTATCTGGGAACAAATACAGTTTACAAATCAAATCAAACCCACAGAACATTTGGATTCTTTTTGGAAGAAAGCCAGAGAGAGACTGTTTCATTTAGGAGCCAGGGTTTTGAGTGAGCCCTGACCCTCAGGAAAACTGAATGCCAGCACTATCAGGGGAAGTCTTTGTTTTCAGTATCTGTATGGTGACCACATTTGGCTTTATGAAAATGACTCAAATTCTTTAAGACAGCAGAGAAGATAGAAATACATTAAAGAAATAAGCTGACCTCTTTATATTAGGAAAGCCCTGTCAATCATTGATGACAGAATGCATCTCCTCCACCCTGAGTTTCCTACGTCAACACAACAAAATAACCAGGGAAAAGGCAAGCTGGCAACCCTGCATGTTACTGATGGAGTGAACCAAGTCCAGTGACTTTAAGAGTTTAGGCTGTCCACTATAATTATGAATACACAGACTGCATCACCAGTAAGAGCTTTGTTCCATAAATGTCTGTACATGTTGTTTTTTCAATTTCCTGCTAAGGGGAAATAAAGAAAAGCTTCTGTCCTCTGCTTCACTTCAACAAATAGAATCCTCTATTTTTTTCTAGCTTTTTATATCTTTAATTTCTCCATCTATCAACTGAAAAGCAGCTATTTTTTTTATTTTATGTTTTTAACTATGAAAACAGTCACAGAAAAACACAGCTGGTAATGTAGGACTTCAGCACCAAGGACAGCTCCCTCAGTATCTCAGCAGAATACTTCAGCCAGCTTTCAACAGAGACGTAGATTTAAGATACTAAAACTCAAGTTTGACTACCTCAAAGCCCTTCTGACAAAAGATTCTTATGAAGAGATTTGTGTGATTAGATTTAACATTTAAACTCGATTCTGTTGTGATGTAATCACCTTGAATAATCAGCGGTGCACTCCAGCATGTTGGAGTTTTGGCACAGTGTAAAGGACCCACTTAATTCTTCATTTCCTCTCCAGGTTCATTGCTCATTTCCCATGATGCTTGTCAGAGCTCGTACAATTCTTTGTGACCCTCAGCTGTCAATGTACCCCGTAACTGCACTTCTTGTTATGCAACCACAACTGGGACTTAAAAAATGGGACAGATGATGATCTGCATGCGCTCTGATTCTGGATTTTTATGGTTTTCAGTCGAGAGGAGAAGTCTGAAAATTACAGAATATAAAAATATTTGAGCTCCCTTCAGTCAAACAAGTCAATAATCTGTGACCACTGAAATGTCCTACTTCTTTAATAAGTGGCTCATTTGATTGTGTATCTCAAATATCTGCCTTCCTGGTTTAATGGAAGTCAAAAATTACAAATCACCCATAAGTCATAAAATATTCCTGAAAGAAAAAAATAAACATTTGTGATGTGTTGTGTTTTTAAAGCAAGATAAAATACAGTATACACAGATCAGCCAGTGAATTGAATATTTCATTACACTAACACCTGTCAGTGGGACATGTGAGGCAGCAAGTGAGCAGTTTAGTCCTTGAAGCTGAAGTGTTGGAGGCAGGAAAAATAGACAAGGTTGAAGATGTGACCGTCTTTGAGAAGGACCAAACTGTGATGGTTAGATGACTCGGTCACAGCATCTCAAAACTGAAGCTATCGTGGGGTGTCGGCGGTCTACAGCTGCCAGTACCTCCTAAAAGTGGTGACAGGGACCTTGGACCACTGATGCATCTCTGAAGTGAAGGCTGGCCTGTGTGGTCTGATCCAACAGGAGCTAATGGAGCTCAAACTGCTGAAGAAGTCAACGCTGGTTCTGACAGAAAGCTGCAAACTGGACCCCGACCATCTCTGAGAGGGAAAAGTGGAGCAACCTCCTGTCCTGCAATCCAGACACCAGTGACAGCATCTCTACGCTGCTGATCTCTACAAAGTCACTTAAATCATACATGTTGCTGACAAGTTGTGACAAGGTGTGTCAACTTCAAAGCTCAGAGAAGGAGGCGAGCTGAATGAAGAAAGAATCAACATCCTGCAGAAGTCCTGTTCACCTCACCGTCACCTCCAGTTTAATGTGAATTATAACAAACAGGCAGGCTGGTGTTTTACACTGACTTTGTATTGAAATGTTCACTTTGATGTTAATTTTTCCTGCAGGAGGCTGACAAGAAACTGTTGCCATGGCAGCGTAACTGACTGAGGAATCAGAGGGACTATTTTTCAGCTGTATAAATAAATCATTCTTAAATCAATAAAACCATTTTTACATTTTGTGTCAACTTGTTTACGTGTTTGATGGATAGAACGGTGACAAACAGTTTCAAATGTTTTGAATGGAGTCAAAATGTCGGAAGGATCTTTCAGTCGCTCTCTTATTCTGCCTCTGAAATCTTGTTTTTGTTCCTTCTGAGTATGCTGCATAAATATAAAGTTTCCTTTTGGCAGGTTTAGTTTAATATGAATAATTCTGATCTATTTTGTTGTCCTGTTACCTTCTGACACAGTGATCATATTAAAGTCCTGTTGCAGTCGACCTGGATCACTGATATATGGCTGTTTGTAGCTTACATCCATAATCAATGAGCATTTCTGATCTATATGATCTTTAAACAGTTGGGAGTTTGTGTATGGTGTTTCATTTTGAAATTGGTGGATGTTGCATGCAATCCTCGTGCCTGACTTCCTGTCCAGGTCGTTCTTTTCTGTGCAGATTGACGCAGGTTGGGCACAGGCTCTGTCTAAAATAGACTGGAAGCGTATCTCTGGCGAGCGGCGTAGGGGCACGCTCCCGAGACGCGCCCTGTGTACACATGAGCATTGACTAGAATGGGAACGTATTGGCTGCTACGTGCGCGGCACAGTTTGCATCCTGTGTAAATTGGGGGTTACAGCAAGGGTTCCCGAACTTTTCAGCCCGCGACCCCCAAAATATAGGTACCAAAAGCCCTGTTTCCACCAAGTGGTTTAGTTCAGTTTGTCTCGGTACAGTAAGCATTCTGTGGCGTTTCCATTGACTAAAACTTGGACAGATCCCAAAATTACAGAGCCGTACGGTCCCACTTTTTGGTACCCTTCTGTTGGGGTGCAAGTCATACTGATCCGACCCAAGAAGGTGGAGCTAGAAACACTGCAGTCAGTTGATTGGTCGAAAGAATCGTCTCTCCTGTGCAGCAGCGGTAATAAAGAACAACACATAACCCCACCATGTTTAAATCTCCAGTGGACTTCTGTAAAATAACTTTTGTTTGGAAGATGGCGTCAAGCTACAGCGCTCCATGGTCGACCGTGGAGGTGCAGACTTTCCTCGAGTTTTTCTTCTTCGTTGCATTTATTAGCGTGGTACACTGTGTCGTGCTGCCATGACGTCACGCTATTACGTAGCTGACGTGGCTATCGGCATCTGGCTTACACGCAACCAACCAAGTAGGGCACGGTTGGCTGTGGAAACACAAACAGGATCAGGCGTTACTGATCCAACCCGTACCAAACTGTGCTGATCCATACCAAACTGTACTGATCCATACCAGACCGCTTGGTGGAAATGAGCCAAAAGACACGCGACCCCCACTGTTCCTCGAAGTGATTTAATGTGGCTTCATTTAGCTGGTCTGCAGAAAATGAGCCTACCTATATGAGCATGTGTTCTGTGTTTCCTGTGCCATTATGAATTAATCTACTGCTACTGATGCTTTTGATAATTAACTCTTCACTAACCCTAAACTTGAGGAGTCATGTGGCAACAAAGCAAGGCAGAAATCTCATTGCATGTTCTATTTTAAAGGTTTTATTTCAAATTTAGCTTCTATTTTTGTCCATATTTTTTACTATAATGGGTAAAATGTACTATTTTTAGATCATTAAAAAAAACATTCTGGAGAACATTGTGTCTCACACCCCCCAGGGAGTCCCGACCCACACTTTGGGAACCCGTGGGTTACAGCACTGAGTAACTCTGAGCGAGTATAAATCAGTGCTTGCAGTTCGCTCTTCTTTGTGTTTCCTCTGTAAACCCCCATAAAAGCTTGTCAGGCTGCTAAAGCAAAAGACACTGAATTTCCATACATTAGAAAATAAATCATAGAATTTGGGGATTATAAATTTAACTTGATGGTGTTACGTTCAAACACCCACTGCACTGTGTAAGATAGATCCACGGCTGCTGACAACAGGGTTTTGTGCAGGACGTCTATTTCAGTGCAGCTCATCCCTGCCTGCCGTAATGAAGGCATCAACTCAGTTAAATATATATGTTTTGTTCTGAAGGTTGTGGCACAGCCATTGTAATTAGTGAGACAATAGGAGTTATTTGTGGAGGGGCTTAATGCTGGCATGTTATTCCTGCACTCTTCCACTCCTGCTGTTATTTGCTGAGATGCAGACTCCTTTCTGAACTTGAATTAGCACAAAACAAAGAGGAAGGTCAAAAACACAGCGCCTGACAGTTAGACGGTGCAGCTCGAAAGCTTAACCTGCTGTTTGGAGGTTGGTGCTATAAATGGAGCTTTCTGTAAATGAGTGATCCCTCTTTCAAGCGATGCTGAGACTGACATCACTCAGATCCTTTCTTCTGCCTTCAGAGAGCTGTCTGATTAGAGGAACGATAAGGGGGAGATATCATCTGCCGTGTTACAGATTAACTGTCTCCGTTCAGGAGACGACTTTACAGTAGATTCTGTAATCCACCTCAGATGCACCACAAAGCTACATTCTCTTTCATCCCGCAGATACCCTATAGGCTGAGAACTCTTTCACACGGAGAGACCCGAGTCAACGTCAAATCAAAGCCGAGAGAAGAAGAGGAGGAGGGCTGTGCTGCTGCTTTCCCACGACACATCTCAGAGGACAGGAGAGGAGCGATGGCAGCATGTTTGTACCGCCGACTTTCTATGATGTTTACAATAACAGTGTCTCACACAACAAAACAAGAGTCACAGGAGGAGATTTGATGCAGTCAGACAGTTTACAAGGCTCAACACACAGAGAGAGTGTATCATTAACAATGTAAAAAGTTAAATAGTGCTAATAATTTATTCACAAATGACTTCAACGACAGCGTTTTGTTTTGTTTCGTACTAAATATCCTAGAAAACATCTGAAATCTGTGCGTCCTATTTTTAGAATCAGCTGAATATCACACAGAGGAAGATTGAAGATTTATGATTAAAGAAGAAGGGCCCGATGATGTTCATGCAGTCAGACGTCTCACATCTAAGGCTTGTGACGTCTATAAAGATCTCACAGGAGTATCTGGTTTGATTTTCAGACAGGAGGTTCAGAGTAGGATGGATTATTTTCTACTAGAAAAGCAACAGAAACACTATTCAGAGCGGATTCTTTGATGACTTTAGAAGGCATGGTACATGAGCTTTTAAGCTACTTAAAGTGCATGACACAGCCTTGCATGGTTGGCACAGTAGATTTTAAATATAGATTATAAATGAGGTGTCATGATGCCTTTGCCATCAGGGCTTCAAGATCTCTGAAGAAGCTGCCTGCAGCTGAAAAAATGTCAATGCTTGTTCCTTTATTTTAACTCAGACCTTCCTGTTTGGTTATTTTCTATTATTCTCTGGTTTTAAAATTTGAATTCTCCATAAAATGCTCCTTATTTCCTGATATTTTTAACTCATGTTGCCGTGCTGCTGCTCAACTTCATATGTAATGTTTTTTCCAATCATACCAGCATCTCCAGATAGATATTTACAACCACCGCTTAATCAGGAGATGGCAACCAAACCTCCACCACACCATCTGTTCATCCCACCTTTTTCACAAAGCAGCCTAAAGCATGGAACCGTCATCGTGCTCGCCAGCTCACTCTGGTGTTGTCAACTCGTGGCTCTGGCTGGCAGCCGCCCGCCCGCCCTGTCTACATTGGTCTTCCTGAGAAGGAGCAGAAACGAGGGCGGGGATTTCACAGGAGTCAGCTCACGTTACACAAACGATGCCCCGAGCCTGAATGACTGTGATAAGAAGGACAACACACGTGTGAATGAAAAGGGGAAAGGATCCGGACACCCACTTCAGGAAGATGCTGCCGACATGTGCCATTGACAAACTCTGGCATCACATCGTCTGCTGAGCACTTGGACGGATCTCTCACCCCCTCCCCAGCCGGAGAAGAGTCTCGCACAAGATGGCAACCACCACCCACAACACAAACTGGACTCTAGGATACCTGACTGATACAAAAACCACCTGCAGGCTCCCTTACAAACTGATTTTACTCAGGGTTTTAAGACAGCCCTTAGCATTTAACCCCACATTATGATTATTATCACTTTTGTTAGCACTCAAACTGTAATTATTGTTTTCTTTTTGTATTATTTTTTGTGCTTTTTGTGCCTGTGTTTGACAGGAGAGAGAGGCAATTAGGAAAGAGAGCGTCAGGGATGACCTGCACCAAACTGTGACAGGACTGGGAGTCAAACCTCCAACCAGTGCAGCATGGACTGTAGCCTCAGTGCATGAGACGCCTGCTCTGCCCCCTTCTGATCTGGGTTTTTAAGTATCCTGTCTTTGTGTTTGTGCACATAAACATCATATTCTGATTTCAGAAACAGGGATAAGCCCGGTTCCAGTTCTTAGAAACCTGATTTTTGCAACCTGAAGTCGTCCAGGTTTGGTTGTCTCTGGTTTCTGCCGCATGCAGGCGCCACCTCACCCAAGTGATGGATCAGCAAAACAAACATAGTATTGGCATTGAGGGTGTCTCTCTTACGTCTTATTTACTTGAAATCGGTGAACTCAATAATGACAACACTGTCCCACAAGTCACGGCTGGATATCTTCAGCCATTTCTCCCTAGTCTGGTGCAGCAGCAGTGACTCTGACAGCAGTCAAAGTTGAGGACATGTTTAGTAGTAGCTGTCGCTCTCTTCTCCCGTTGCTAGGACTGTGGTGAATATGCCACATCCACAACACAATACAAAAATAAAGTGGCTGTGTTGTAAAAAATAAACATCTCAGGCACCTACACAAATCAGATACATTAATAAGAAACCAGGATACAAGTATTCATCATATATGCAGGGATGTAAAAACCACGTTCCTCTGTGTGCATGTAAACACCATTAAAACCAGAAGAAGGCTCATGCAGGACACTTAAGTCTTTATAAACGCATCCAGTGTATGATGAGCCTGTGCACCATGACCTAAGTTCACCACCTACAAGGCCGTGGCTTTATATTCTCTTCTTTCAGACAATATTTGTGATGAAGTGTACAGAATTCAAATTTACTTTGCTTCACAAATAAAGGAACAGTAAAACTCAAGCTACAGAGGAGCAGAATACAGTACATCAGAGTCTGCTGTGATCAGTAACATTAGTGTTTTGATTTTAAGTCAACTGTAAAGTATCATTAACGTTTCTGTAGTCATCCTAAGAATAGTTGTTGCCAAGCTCTCGACTTTGAACAGAAAAATGGGACATTTTTTTTCCCCACTCCTCAGAGAAAAGTAAGTACAACATTTAACTCTGTTCTAGCTAGAGGTAAGATACAACTGGAACACGGTCTGTGCTCCAAAACATGAGTGAATAATAGCATTAATCTTTACAAACTGCCTCATTAGTATCATCAACCACAGAGGGAGAGCGGGACCAAAGCGGGTCCCTGAGGCACGCCAAAAACATTGCCCACAGTGCCCACATAAAAAGCTTAAACACACTGCAGGAGAAAACAAAAGGCGAACTGGTGAGCAGAATATCAAACAGTCCTGATAGTAATCCCCGTCCTCTTGTCCTGCATCCTTCAATAATACATTACCTTTCTAATTAATTCAGCAACAGCAAAGAAAATATGATTTCATGTTGATATAGCTCAATGGAGGGGGGGCTTTTTTTGGCATTTAAGTTAGTATTCACAGTGATGAACTACTATAATGGGCACATTATAGAAACTGAAGCCAAATAAACAAGAGAAAGCCCTCGGGGTAATATATATTCCATCGTTTCCCTGCACAATAAGCCGCCTGTTTCCTGCATGTTGACTTTGCACTCTAAACTGGAGATGCAGTCTGAGGTATTGCACACACGCTATTCAAGATGTGTGACAGAGGCCTACAGAGCCTGCAAAGTAGGGAGCAGCAGCAGCTCCTCACAGGCAGGGGAAACAAAAAGAATTATTTATAGGTGTAAAATATTTATTCGGGATGTGTCTGTGGCCCCTTTGCTAAAAAATAACATAGGTGAAAACCCAGAGAGGGTTGAAACATTGAAAGATGGAGCTCTTTCCTTTTCACTACCATTACTGTATCAGGATTTATTTTACAGTTTAGCACCATAGAAATGCAAGTTATTAAAATAAAGGTGAATGCAAATTAGGGATGCAAATTTCAAGTTTTTTCTGTGATCGATCTTTGGATGTTAACGATCACTTGTCGATTCATCATTAAAAAAAACGTGAAAGTTTTCCATGTCAAAAAAAAAAAGCCAAATGCGTTTTTCCCCGTGTCAAATTTTCCTTCACAACACAATGTATATAACTGACAGTATTGAATATCTACGGATCGTATTGAGGTGTTCAAAATGTTAAACACACTGAATATCAACATGTGAAGCAGGCTCATAACCTCCACAGACAGTCATAAAAGTGAAGGCTCAGACTTCAACAAGGGAACTGAACAGAAACATATTTCAGACTCACAGTGTCCAGTTTTCTGTCTACTCATTCTTATTAAGAAAAATAAGCATGTGAACGCGGTCAGGTGTCAGCCTGGAGTGCAACCTGGTCATAATCAGTCCGGCGGCTGAGAAAAAAAGCGCTCATGGAGACCTGTCACTCAGCCACAGCCCCCAGCTGAGCGTCAACACCTTTAAGGCTGATTTATACTTCTGCATCGAATTAGCCTACACCGGAGGTCCACGTAGCTCCTGTACCTTCGCAGAGGTCTATGCAAGTAGCTCACGTGCACCTCTTTCAAAATGTAACTACCAGTAGAATCCACGTGGACTGCAAGCCCTGTGATAGGTCTGCTTGGCGTCACTGTATTTCACACATTTGCAGCACTTCAGGGATCCCCGTTCATCGGCTGCACATCAGCTGCATAGGGACGATGCAGAAGTATAAATCAGCCTTTAGTCAGCTGATTCGAAACACGCTTTAAAAGGTGACATATCATGCAAAATCGACTTTTTAATGATTCTCTACCTGAAATATGTGTCCCTGGCATGTCTACAAACCCCCCGAAAATGAAAAAAAATCCATTCTGCCCCTGTTCTGATTTCTCCAGCTTGTTCAGCCCATAGACTGTATAAAATACAACTCAACCCCTCCTCCGTTTTTCATTCGCTGCACACATGTGCTAACAAGGATCTTAGGAGGGAGGCATGCTAGTTGTAGGGTGTCTTAATAAACACAAAGGTCGGTTTTACTCCCCACCTCTGCAGATCTGAAGATCTAGTGGATGATTTTTATTTTTCATGGAAAAGTGCTAGCGCTAGTTAGCATAGCCACATAGCTACATGTTCGTTGCTGTCTACCAAGACACACGTCGACATGCTGACATATAAAACAACAAGAATCACTAAATCTTTGACCAATGGTTCAGAAAGGTCCTGCTGCAGGCGCCTTTCCGTCAGGATCAGATTCTGGATCAGATTCAGAGGGTTGAAGTAACGCGGGTCTGTGAGCAGCCGTGTTTATTCAGCCAACATGTAAACATTAGATCAACGTGCTGGAGAGCCGAGGCCACACCCACTTCCTTAGGGGGCGTGGTCAGAGGGAAAACAGACTGTTCTGAACAGGGCTGAAGAAGAGGGTATTTCAGGCCTTTTTGAGCATAAAGTTTAAAGACATATTTTGGGGACCTCTTAGACCAATATATTTTGATGAAAAGAGCGTGATATGTCACCTTTAAAACTTCAAACACCTCCCTGATTGCTGAATGAAATATAAGACCACATGATGTTTGTTCCACGTGATATAAAATTTAATTTAAAAAAAGTGTTCGAGTAAGTTCTTAATCAATTAATCGATACTTGATTAATTGCTACCATCCCTAATGCAAATAAGTTGTCTGTAAATCACTAAAAGTCAGAATGAACACAGCTTCACATCTTGGATAGAAATTTCTGATGAAATTAGAAATGTATCAGATGTAGGATGAATGGGAAACGCAGAGCACCTCCACCTCTAGATTCAATGTGGACAACTTAATAACAATATTAATGAACTACATTGTGTGAGGCGAAATGCAAATCAGCATTGACCTTGTTGTTCAAATAGCGCGGTGCAGCAGGAATACAGAGTGAACACTCTCATCTTTCAGGTTGCAGAGGAGATTTAACAAGAGGTTCATGGGAGCAGCTGAAAAACAAGATGAATTTAAGTCATTAGTATGTGCACAGAAATCTGGGAGCTGGGATTTTTTTTTTAAGTCTGAGGGAACGTGACTGTTTGAATGTGCAGTTCATTTAAAAATCAGCTCCAAAATTAGCAGTGGTTCCTTACAATGGAGAAAGGACACCAAACAGTCCAGAGTGCTGACCTCAGTGTGAGAGAATGACTGCTGTCGAGTTCTAACAGCTTCATAGAATATAAAGTATCAGAAAATATCCTTCTGGGTATCAAATTATTGTATCTCTGCTTTTTTAAATATGTCAATATGCAGAGCATTCTGTCACAATGTCAGGAAAGTCCTTGCTCGTTAAGCCTCTGAAGGACTTAGTGAGAAATAAGTGTTTTCTGTGGAGAGATGTGTGATACAAACATCATGTCCAAGATGATATCTTTGTTTTTTTAAGAGTTGATCATTTTATAAAACCAAATCAAAACACGTCTAGTCCACACACATTCACTGAATATGATCAAGCCTAGTATAACAGACTACTATGTATGAACACATGCAGTGCTCATACATCACAACAAGCTAAACTATAGGGTAGCTGCCTGCAGAGCTGAAGTTAAAAGTGAGTGAACAGACAGTGCCAGGAGACAAAAACACAACCAGCCTCAGATCTGAAAAACTGTTGGGTTTAATTGCTGAACGTGGATCATCCTCGTGTACATGGAGGCTTTGAAAAGACAGATGTTGCACAAAAGACTGAAACGGAAATATAAAGAACATGACAGGCTTTAGAAGTCAGCGGTCAACCAAGAACGACCAGCTGAGGCACAACTAAGCGGCAACCTGCTGCTGCAAGAATTGAAGCTGATGCAGAGGTGTTAAAGACTGCAGTTCATAGTGGGGCGCTGGTGGGCTAGCGGTTTAAGCGCCCCACATACAGAGGCTACAGTCCTCGTCGCAGAGGTCGCTGGTTCAACTCCCGGCCGGTCGACCATTTCCTGCATGTCTTCCCCCGCTCTCTACTCCCCACATTTCCTGTTTCTCTTCAGCTGTCCTATCAAATAAAAAGGCAAAAAGCCCCAAAATATACCTTAAAAAAAATGAAAAACTGCAGTTCATGGAGTGTCCACTTGAGGCTTGCTCTGGAAGTACAGGAAACCACATACACACCCATTCAAAAAAGCTGATCTTTACAGCAGAAATAAACATGTTTACAGCCTGGTACAAAAAAACGAGTGTAGTGTGGATAGCTCATTTCTGGATTTGCACACACTGTACGGGGGTGAATTTTTTCATAACACTGCAATTTCAAAGATATTAAGATGAAGAGCTTTCCATTATGAGGCACAGCTGACTTGATTGACAGGCGGGAACACTGTAGCTGTTGGCGAGGAGGCTCAAACCCTGCCTCTTTACCTCGACAGAAGTTAGGTCGAGTTCATCACATCCAATATGGCTACGTCCATTATTTATACAGTCTAAGGGCACAACCAGCAAACTTTGTCATTCTTGTTCACTGTCTTGAAGTTGGGTCTCTGTTCATAATTTGACATAGAGTGGTCTAGACCTCCTATGTTTGTAAAATCGTCTTGAGATAACGTTTGTTGTGATTTGGAGCTATACAAATAAAGGTTGATTGATTGATTGATAAAGGGACAGCGTCAGTGAAGGGAGTCCTGTAGGTGACTTTGAAACAGTTTACTCACACTTGCGTTGTTTGACCTCAGTACTTGCTCTGGAGATTTCAGTTTTCTTGTATTGTATACTTCAAGTGTTTTAATCAGAATCAGAATCAGCCTTATTGGCCAGGTATGCTTGAACACACATGGAATTTGACTTGGTAAACTGTGCTCTCTTTGTGCAAGGCATAAGAATAAGACATACAAATGAAAATAAAAATATAATAACAATAACAACAGCTATTAATACAAAAGAACAACAAATAGGCATGACTAATATGGAAGCCCGTTTCCGCCAGTTAAAAAAAAAAAAAAAATGTTTTAGGAAAAGATGAAAAAAAAAAAAAAATTCTAGGAAAAAGTAAAAAAAAAGAAAAGAAAAATGTTTTAGGAAAAAGTGAAAAAAAATATATATTTTTAGGAAAAAGTGAAAAAAAAAAATGTTTTAGGAAAAAGTAAAAAAAAAGAGAAAAATGTTTTAGGAAAAAGTGAAAAAAATATATATATTTTTAGGAAAATGTGAAAAAAAAAAAAAATTTGGGAAAAGTAAAAAAAGAAAAGTCAAGTCATAATAATGAGATACTAAGTCATAATAATGAGATACTAAGTCATAATTATGAGATAAGCCTAAATGGGCTTCCATGTGTGTTGCGCCGCAGCTACAGTTTGAAGGGGCTGAGACAAAGCTCTGCAGACCTTAATGGATATCATCATTGAAGACTACTTTAGATGTAGATTCACAAATCGTGAAATAAACTTTTTTAGGGCATCCATTGTTTTCAGTTACAGCATCAATAAAATAACCTGCAATGCTTCTAGCCATATCATTTTTCTTGAAAAAAAACATCAATGCAACCACTGATGCATATTCCATAGGGCGAACCACGAGCTCTCCACCTCTGAGTCCAAGGTGACTAAATCTCTCCTTTATGCATTAGAATGCATAAAGGAGAGATTTAGGGGGGGTTAAAAGGTAAAAGTGTGAGGACATGGTTGCTTCTCTCTCGCCTTGGAGAGTCACCTCGGACTAAAGTAGTCTTCAATGATGATATCCATTAAGGTCTGCAGAGCTTTGTCTCAGCCCCTTCAAACTGTAGCTGCGGTGCAACACACATGGAAGCCCATTTAGGCCTATCTCATAATTATGACTTGACTTTTCTTTTTTTACTTTTCCCATTTTTATTTTTTTTTCACTTTTTCCAAAAAAAAATTTTTTTCTCACTTTTTCCTAAAAAAATTTTTTTTTTTCACTTTTTCCAAAAACATTTTTTTTTTTGCACTTTTTCCTAAAACTTTTTTTTTTTTGCACTTTTTCCTAAAACTTTTTTTTTTTTTTAACTGGTGGAAATGGGCTTCCATACTAATATGTAGAGACAAAAAAAAAAAAAAAAGTCTTCCTATATCACTATTTCTGTGTCCAGTGTGTCCTAAAAAATACTAAAAAGCTTTCAAATAGAAAACAAAATAGCTTAAAATAATAGCAAAAAACAGCAGCTGGAAATCTTCCACTCACACTGACCGTGTCCTTCTTTTCAGAGAATAACTGCCCACTCCAAGTCCAGGTGAAGCCAGAGTGGGAGCAATAAGATGTCAAAGTGTGACAGTTTTTGATCCTAACCGCAGCCTAACATTTCAGTCAGACATCTCACATAGATCAGAGTTATTATGTGAAGACAGAGAATTGTAGAGTTGATATTTGACACGTAAGATCTGACATTTTCACTGTCAGCAAACACCCACAAAGCTCGGCACAGCGCTGACTGACGAGTGATGAGCAGAAGCTTCACCTGGATCCAGATTAAAACAGAGCTGGGTGCAAAATATAAAGCAGCATTAACGTGACGCTTCTAAGTATATCAGTGCTGACCGTTACAGGAAATGTTCTTTCCAGTGAAGAAAGATGTGAATCTAAAGGCAGCCGCAGTGAGGCAGCAGATTAAGGCCTCTCAACCATACAGCATACATTCAAAGTCTGTGGTCTGAGGGAATTTAAAGGCATGAAGTCTCTTCCTAAAAAGCAGATGACGGACCAAGGGACAGGTAATTGAGGCACAATGAGGAGAGCACCAGGAAGCATGGTAATAATAAACCAATACCTGAGCACGATCTTCACTTATCACCTCACATTTTATACCAACACGAGACCGTTAGTGTGGAGCAGAATACATTTCACAGCCTCCCTAACTACCTTCCCTCTCTCTCTAAGTGCCACCATCCTCCTTCCTTCTGTATCAATCTTTTATTGAGATCCTCCAGAGTTTGTTTTTTTTTAAACTCTGGGTTTCACAACATCGCAGTAAAAACTCAGAAACAGCCTGAGCAGCGTTGTTAAAAACCTCTTCAGAGACAACCTCAGCGAAACAAAAGGATGGGAAATCTTTTTACAACAAATGAATCCTCCACCAAAACACAGAAAGGCTTCTTCTGAACGTGTTCGTGCAAAGTCAATTTTCTGGGATGCTATCAAACTGTCATTAAGTTTTACCTGCTTGTAAACCATTTACCCCCCCTCCTCCCCCCTCCTCCCCGCTGTTTGATGTTCCACACGTTTTTTTCTTTTTGACAAACTTTTATCATTTTATTGGGAAGAAGCGAGAAACTTAGGGTGTTTTATTTGACTCTGATTTTAATTTTAAACCACATATTCATTTTATCACCAAAACAGCTTTTTATCATTTAGAGAACATTTCTAAAGTGAGGCCGTTTCTCTCTCTGAGAAACACAGAGAGACTAATGCACGCTTTTATTACCAGCAGGCTAGACTACTGTGATAATCTCCTTCCTGGTCTTCTAAAGAACATTATAAACAAACTGCAATTAATACTAAGCAGGAGTTTTAATGAAGACCAGAAGGAGAGCACACATCACGCCTGTTTAAAATCTTTACATTGGCTGTCTGTTTCATTTTGTATTGACTTTAAAATTCTTTTACTAGTTTCAAGGCACTGCATGGCCTGCATTGCACCAGACTACATATCTCTCTTTTAGCTGTTCCTCAGAGGAGAACAAAAACATTTGGTGAGGCTGTTTTCAGCCATGACGCTCCTAGACGATGGAACAGCCTGCTGGAGGATCTGAGGGGAGCTGATAGAGATATTAAAACTTTTAAACGCAAACTAAAAAAGGTATTTATTCAGTCTGGCTTTTATTTAGGGTTTTACAATTGTATTACTTACTTTTTACTGTTTTATTGATTTTAATTCATCACCTCAGTTTTATTGACATTTTTAGCCTTAGTTTTATTTTCAACTCTTATCCTTACCCTTTTTAAATGTATTTATTTTAACTATTTATATTCTTAATATTAATTTGACGATTTAACTTATTTTAATGAAACATTTTATTGTTACATCTGTGTGCATTAGTCTCTATTTTAAAATCATTTTTTGTTTTTTAATATGTCTTTATGCCATTATATGTGTGATTTTAAGATGTGCTTATTTTTTAACCTCTTTAATTTTAATTTTAATTGCTAATACGTATTTAATAATTGTTACTTTATAGACTCTTGTTTGCTTTATATATTTATTTTGCACTGTCTACTCTGTTACTGTGACACTTGAATTTCCCCATCGTGGGACGAGTAAAGGAATCTCTTATCTTATTTTATTTCTGCTTCTTTCTTGTTTTCAATCACTGTAAAGCCCTTTGGGTTGCATTTGATTTGTATGAAAGGTGATATTTAAATAAAGCTTCATTGATTGATTGAAGCTGGTTTTTAAAATCATATTGATTATTTTCCTCCTTAAGCTATCATTAAGTCTTCTATTGTTTGTGTGTGTAATGTGTACATCAAGCTGCTTCTGACAAATTGCCCCCCATGGGATTAATAAAGTTGTTTTGATTGTACTGTATCTTCAGGTTAGCATGGAGTTAAGCAGCTGTGAACCTCAGAGCAGCAGCTGAGCAGTTTGATATAATTATAATGAGAGGAATGATAAAGCAAGCCATCATATAAACTAAGTGTTTAGACATGAAATGTTGCACATAAAGAAAATATGAAGGATGTGACTCCCAAGTCCCCCAGCATGTGTGAGAGCCAGCCGGAGTTTTTCCATAAAGCAGAAAGCTAACAGAGAAATAATAACCGCTTTATGAGAGACAACAGCAATGTTTACATCTCAACCAGTAACACACTCTGTTTACACTCAGCTATAAAACACCAACAGAACAAAAGCACCAGCAACCAGCAGGGAAAATGCTGCAAAATCAATCCAGCCAATAACATCAAACACCAGCATGCCCACACACATTCAGCACTACACAAACAAGCAAACAGCAGGAAAGTCATGTGCTGCACAACGCAAAACAAGAACCAAAAGCTTTGCTCTGCAGAGAATAACTCATTTAATTTCATGCATTCAGTCCAGCACTGATAACAGGTAGATAGCAAGAGGGAGGAACATGCGAGGAGCAAAACACCAAGTTTGCTTTAAAACAACAACAAGCACAACAAACATGAACTTACTTTGCTGATGTGAAGATTGGGAACAGTGTATCCACGAGGAGAGGAGGAGGCCGACGCGGGCTGGAGGAGCAGGAGGAGCAGGAGTAAACTGCGCACACGCACCTGGCCAGGTGTTGCTCATTAAGGCCTTAAAGGGGAAGCAGTTTTTATTATCTCCTCTACGAATCCGTCCAATGGGATCGAGCTGGTTTCTGCAGGATTCGTGGACTTTTTTCAGGACACACAAGTTTCATCCACTTCACAATAACTAGACAGAAGACTGTGGAGCAGTGAACTTCAGAACAAGGACGTCCAGCAGGGTTGTAGTGGCCAATGCTGCTGGTGTCAGTTCTAGTGTCCACTTGACCCTGTAAAGCCTGAACCATCAAATAATTGTCAGAAAATTCTAATTCTTTGAAAATGGAGTATTTATTGGACATTCTGACCAAAAAATAATAATTAAACAGCAATTTTCCTGTATGAGTTTTAATTTGTATCATAGTTGATACATCAGGCATTTTGGTGTAATTTTTTTACTCAAAGTGTCTTATTTTTTAAACAAACTAAAACATATAAAAACGTAATTTTTAGCCTATTAAACTTTAAGTTTCCTTCAAATTTTTCCCAAAGTAATTTAAAACTAGAAATTATTTTTTTCATAATGCACAATAATGTCATACATATTTTGTAGGAAAAAGAAACACATTTGTTGTATATTTCTTCTCTGAATTGTTAAATTTTTAGTGGAAATCAATGAGCAAAAGGCAATTATTTACTAGGGAGCCATGGCAACATTCAACCAGTCATCAATCATCATGATACAGCAGGTTGCATATATAAAAATACAATATACATTATACATATCTCAATTTCTACCCTTAAAGGCCCTGTGAGGAGTTTTGAACTGGCTGAGAAACAGACTGAAAATGATACTGATGCCTCTTTATGACATTCAATAGCAAACAAGACCATCAGCAGCAACACTGACACCTTCTCTGTTGTCATTTTGAATGCCTGAAACCGTCCTGAGGGGGTAGGTGCCAGACCAGAGGATGAACATCTTGCTTCAGAAACAGCCTTTATTTGACTGTTTTCATGGAAAATAATCACATTGCCTGATAAAGTTGACTGTTAAAAGACAACAGGATGAGGTTTTTGTTGAAAACACTACTTTTGCATGCTTAGGACAAGAGATAAGAGGTGTCACTTTGTCCACAAGGGGGCGCCAGAATCGATACAAAACAAAAGTTCCTCACAGCAGCTTTAATATACCTAATTATGTCATGTAAAAAGAGTAATGAATTTTTATCTCATATTTTTCAAACTTTTCTTTTCTTGGCTTCATAAAACATAAAGAGTGACATCACTGATTTACATTCATGTTGTATACAGTTTGTAGAAAAGCTCTGCTCATATTTTCCCACTGATTAAAACAGGCCCACTGTTGTAGTAGTTAGAATAAAAGTCAATTAAGGCAGCAAAAATGGTTGCCCCTTTCTGCCATGGTACAATCCCACAACAATAATGTCTGTAATATCTGGCCATACTTCACAGATGGCAGTCTTTGGTCCTTGAGACTGCAGTGTCTTCAGGTCATGGCTAAGAGGTTATTGTGTTCTTTTGTGAGTGTTGCAGCAAAGCATGGTTGTAAACAGGCTTAAAATAAGCTTTGGTAAGAGTGAGTGCATTTATCTTGTTTTTCAAACGCCAGTCAAAAGTTTGTTCTCCTTTCTTCCCCAAGGCAACAGTAGAAAGTATTTTTACGCTGGGGTCGGCATCTTTTGTCCCGTCATTGGGCGAGAAATCTGTTCTAACCTTTCAGCACACAGGAGGTCTGGGGAAAACTTTACTTTCACTCCTCCTCAATCTATATTAAAGATTAAGAAAACCTTGCCTCTGACTCGAGTCTTTGTTCAACCACAGGTGGAGAGCAGGGGTCCTTTGACTGTGTTCTGCCAATGCTGATACACTTGCATGTCCCTTTAGGTGGTGAAGGCATAGTGGGTGTTGCTGTGACATTGTGTGGGCTGCCATTTGAAGGCCTACGTCTGGCATTTCAGTCGTCACCATTTTGGCTGTTTTGAGCCGGAGGTGGCCGTATTTTGGAAAAGACAGTGAGCAATCATACACAGTTGAATAAGTCTGAACTGTTCCACTAAGAAGATATAGTTTTATACATCCATTCTTATATCCATTTTCTTCCTCTTATCCAGGGTCGGGTCGTGGATGCAGCAGTCCAAGCAGATCAACCCAGACATCCCTCTGCCCAGCCACACCTTCCAGCTCCTCCTGGGGAATCCTGAGGCGATCCCAGATCAGGTGGGATGTATAATCCCTTCAATGAGTTCTGGGTCTTCCCCGGGGCCTTCTCCCAGTTGGACGTGCCCGGAACACCTCTAAAGGGAAGCGTCCAGGAGGCATCCTTATTAGATGCCCATAGCATACCACATACCACATAGCACCTTCAAACATGGTGTCTAATGACTGATTTAAGATCTCTCTTACTGGCATTACATTGTTGTTCATTCATTCTACACTTAGTTTTATACACAATATCAGCAGTCAGTTTTATACATTTGGATAAAAACACAAGGTATAAGTAAGATTTATTTATAGAGCACCTCTCATGAAGAGAGGTCACAAGGGGCTTTACAACAACAACAAAAGAAAAACATTAAAAGGCAAAACAGAGATTGCAATTCAATACAAAAACATGACATAAAAACAGACAAATTAAACAGAGGTAAGTCTAAACAGATAGGTCTTCAACTGCTTTTTAAACCTGTCCACAGTGTCCACAGTTCTGAGTTCCAGAGGGAGACTGTTCCAGAGTTTAGGACCAACAACCTGAAAAGCATAGTCTCCTTTGGTTTTTAACCTGGTACGAGGCACAACCAGTAAACCCTGATCAGAGGACCTCAGAGTCCTGCTGGAGTTATATGGCTTCAGCAGCTCCCTGATGTAGACCTGGAGCCTGACTATTGAGCGCTCTGTGCACAATAACAATAATTTTAAAGTGGATTCTACATTTAACTGGGAGCCAGTGCAAAGATATGAGGATCGGAGTGACGTGACCTTTTTGATGATTTGGTGAACAGCTCAGCAGCAGCATTTTGGACCACTTGGAGGCGGTTCAAGGAAGCATTGCTAAGACATGTGAAAAGAGAGTTACAGTAATCCAGCCGAAATGACACAAAAGGTCTGAGTTTGGGGATATTTCTTAAGTGATAGAAAGAAGAACAAACCAAACTATTTACATGCTGGTCCAGGCTCAGACCCTACATGATGTGAAGTTTGATTTGAGTATGTTCTACTAAGTCATACTGACTCTTGATGGTAATATTGGATTTAAAGCGAAGCCTAGATTGAATAAACTACAAACAATAAGATGGCAGTAAGAGAGATCTTGATTCAGTCATTAGACAGGATGTTTGAAGGTGCCGTGTTGCTTCTTTTTGTTTCCTTTATTTAAGAAACTGAAGAAAACTCCTCTTCAGGTTCTTAAATAATCACTGATGGGTGAATTCAGAGCACATCACAAGAGACCAGCTCTTGTTGATAGAACAGTTTGTCAGTCTGGAGGACATTGCAATATAATAACCTTCGCCTTCACTGGAAATAATGAGCAGACTCTCCTTTATAGGACAGCACCATGTGTAAGCCATTAAGTAAGCCTTCTGGTGTCTTTATCCAGCCAGGTTTGTCAATTTGTTAAGATGACCTTTTTTTCTCTATTGACTGTACCCATTATTTTGCTGTTTCCAGTGCATTGTGCTGCCTTGTGGTCACTGAAATCATTAACAGAAAATGCAGTGGCAGCTCTGTACTGCACATTTTTCATGGCTACAATGAGTCTGCTCCATTTGTATTAATAATGAAGAATTCCCAGAGGCACCGACTCTATAAATCCTGGGCTGATATGATGATGTCGACTCCTGTTATGTCTATTTGGAGAACGTTTTCCAAGATCCGGATTTCATAGATAGGCAGTTAACAAGTCTCAATACCTCAAGACAACGGTTGTTTTCTCTTCAATCAAAAATAATCTGTTCCAGCACATCTCAAAAATACCAGCATCCCCGCTCTTAATTCAGCATCTGCCTGCTTCCAATAAGAAATAAAAACACAGTGCATATTTTCACGCTGCATAAATTGTAGTGCCAAATGTGCCCCATAAAAATCTGTGTCATAAAAATAAAGTCAAGTCATCTTATATTCATATTGCCTTTATTTTCCCTGTGCATACATATGCAGTACGCACAGTGTGATAAATAAAAGCCTTTCTTCTCTCATATATCATCCTTTTCCCAATGTGTCACTCTGTAATGTGGTGCATTTGTGGAAGAGGGAGGGAAGGGGGGAGTGTGTTCGCTGGAAACTAGAAAGCCAGAGGAGAGCTGTGTATGAATGACTTCTCCTGTCATGAATGGGGGGGAGATGTGACCCCCCTCCTGGCACTGTGTTACCTTCCAATGCAGCCCCCTCCTCACTCCAGCTGTGTGCTCTCTGGGTTCGTCTGCATCCTGTCTCCTTAGGCTCCAAAACCATCATTAACAGGCAGAGTAGCCCTTCTCTCTCTATGGTTTCACATATAAACATAAGCCTCCTATGCCGGGCCTGGCATTCTTTAAATGTCAGAAGAATTGTCCCAGGGCTTTCCGGACTGTTAAATTAAGCCAGACGTGCAAAACTGAACCTCTAATGAAGTACACTAACCTGGAGGACTGAGCATCCATTCACAGCGGTCTGTTGTTTGCTCACACGCTTCCATGGGGAAAAGAGTGAGGGGAGTGAAAATGAGAGAAGATACACTTGACAAGCATGTTATTGAGGAAAAGAGTCTGCCACGACTCGCTGGCTGGGATACACAGATTCTTTGCAGTATCTATCTTAAAGATAGAAAAGATGAAATGTATTGTCCTAGATCCCTGATACCTCTGATGAAAAAAAGAGAGGAAAAACAGAGCTCTATCTGGACCACATTTGTCAGGCCGACACAGACGATGTGCCCACAGTCGCTGTGTCAAAATGAGCAATCGTGTGTCCAGCTTCCTGAAAAGGCTTTAAGAATGCATTTATCCAGTCGGACATTTGAGATGATTCAGAGCTGCCTGGAACTCACAGCCGCATTTTACTTTGCACTAACACTGACATCTGTCGAATCTCAATATGGCGAGCAGAAGTCTCTCATCTGTTTGTGTGGGAGTGTTTATTAAAAGTGCATTAAATGACATTTCATATGACTGATGCACAGCATGGATGTAATATATCAGCAAAGGTCTGCAGTGTTTGTGCGGGTGCTGATCAATGCCAATGACTCAACTCGATTATTTTTGCCAAGTGCTGACATTTCTGCCTCTCTGGTTTCCCCTTCATCTCCGTCCATTTACAGCTACTTGAAGATGAAGAAAGGTGCTAAAAGCAAATGGAGAGCTGCTGCAGCACCATGTTTGGGTGCCAAAAAGAAAATAACAAAAGACCTCCAAAGGTGCATGATGTAACATTCATGCATTTTAGAGTCTAAAAGCAATCTGACCTGAATGTTATGTATATTTTGTTGTCTTCCTTAGTCGCATTTTCCTGGGATGATGTTCAAACTCAGAAATGCACAGCGTATTCAGTCAAATTATGAGATTGTATTAATGTGGGATCTTTGTTCTGTCTTTCTATTTTGCTCATCTCTATGTTTTAGATTTCAGTCGTGCATGAGCAAAGACTAGTTGATGTTTTTTTTCACTTCCTCTGTTGCCAAGAGAAACAGACATGAATAGAAACATCAGGAGGCAAACGGAGAAACCTTTTAAGGCTTTAATATTTCTCCAGAATATGAACTATAATGTATTACGTTATGAACTATGCCAGTCATGCCACTGTGGAGAGCAGGTACTCCCTTCACACACACACACACACACACACACACACACACACACACACTGGCAGAATATAGGATGGAGGAGTTCAAACATCAGGGTGGACGGAGGAGAGGAGTCTGGCGGACAGAGGTCAGTGAGCAGCTGAGGGGAATTTCAGCACTCGAGCTGTGCACCGTTAAAATGACATCTGCTATCCATTTATGTGTTCACTGGTTAAATACGGTTTAAATACTGAGATATTTTTCTTTTTAAACAGTTTATGTTAGATAAAACTCTAAAGGTATTGGTTATTTATTTAAAACAATAAAATAAAAGACAAGAAACATCGATCCTGGGTTCTGCTTAACTTCCCTTCAGGCAGCTTGGCCTGAGGGGTGCTGGTGTCCTTTTAAACTGCCTTCTCTTCCTTGGAAAAAAAAAAGTCCTCACACTCTTCTGCTCTGAGTGTTTCCTGGTGAATTTTGCTTTAGGTGAGCGTGGAGCCAAGGGCACGGGTGACCAGACGATTTTAAAGGATGCTGATGGTGTTTTTTGTGTGTGGGCAGCAAGAGACGGTGTCTGAAGTGAAAGCTTTAATGAGAAAGGTAACTGTCTCATAGGTTTGATAAGTGGCTGGAGTTGCCAGGTTGTTTTTCTTTTACAGGTTTCAGAATTATAATCGTGAGAGGAGAAAGACAAAAGGTGCATTTCAACCAAGAGTTCCGGGGTCTTTTAGCCCCTAGAACTACTTTACCCGGAACTAAAAGGTTCCTGTGCCCCCATTGCTGTCTGCGTTTCTGTCATGATCCTCATCATGGCAGCCCTCCCCTCTCCCTCTTTGTGTGTGTGTTTTGTCATTTCCCTGTCTGTTGCTCCTCCTCCTGTGTCTCTTCCCCTTGTTTGTGTCTTATGGGTGAATGTGGGCGGGGTTTCCATTCTGCAGGCAGCACCAGGTGAAGCCAGGTGAAACCCTCTCCTATAAAGACTCCGGATTCTCTCCTACTCGTTGCCAGATCGTACTTCAGTTTTCAGTGGTATACTGAGTCCGTGGCTCCTCAAGCATGTTTTTGTTTTGCTTGTCTTTGTGTGTGTCAAGCTGACGTCCTTGTGTGTTTTCATCTTAATTCAGAGTTTGCCGTGCATGCTTCCCGCTCTCGTGCTGATCGCTTCCCTGTCTGCTGCTGAACCAGCCTGCCTTTGCCTGAGCTCCAGTTACCCTCTCTGGAAGGACACTGGAAAGAGGGACTGCTCCGCTCGTTACCCACGGCGCAATTACCACGGAGTTCACTCTAAATAAAACACTTGTATTTTCACAATCCAGCTTGCCTGAGTTCTGCATTTGGGTCCAGTCCTAGTGACAATCATAACAGTTTCGACCGCAGGCAGAAGTTCCAGGGTGAAATATTTCTAAAAAACTAACTACTTTGCATTCCCAGGAACTCCCTCTGTGTTTCAACAGCTGTGTAAACTCCACAAACACTGACACGTTCAGCTGAAGGTCTCCAGTTTACAGGGTCACTTTTAAAACCGTAACACCAGGAGAGACGCATTCACGGTGGGCTGAGAGAAGACTACTGTTACAAGCTGCTAAATCAAGTAAAGGACAGATGTGTGTGATGTTATTGTGGGAGGCCGGTGGAATAAAAACACTGCGGTTTATCTACTGATCAGACACGTTCAGTGTACTGTCCTCCTAATGGTGTAGCCTAACCAAAATTAGACAGCTAGCCAAAATCCTTGAATATACAACACGGGAGTCAGGATGTAGCGTTCTAGCTCCAGTTTTGATTCGGACTCTTGATGAGCATGTTGGCAAACAAAAGGAGTAAAACTGTAAACAATAAAAAAGGACACTGGGTTACAAGTTAAGAACAATAAAGTACACAGATGTTTTTTCTTAAAGACTACACAATATCCAAAATCACACATTATACGCTGCTAAGACATGATTCATTTAACATTTAAATATAAAACCACCTATCAATCGATTCTGTAAGATAATGATGTATGTTTTTATGATCTGTAAGGTGACCTTGGGTGATCTGAAAGGCGCCCAAAATAAAATGTATTATTATTATTATTATTATTATTAAGACATCATTAAAACAACTAAAAAATACTTACAGGCAATGCTTGCGATGGGCTAATTCAAAGGATTGCAACTGGTTGTCCAGCAATGCTGAGATCCACTGATCCTGCTCCCTAGCTCTCAGGTGCAATATTCTGTCGATCAGTGGGCGGAGCTAACTCAACAGCGTGAACTGCTTGCAGGGCAGAACTTTCAGCATTGCAGGCCCTGCCTCCCGAAAGACCGGGACCTTTGAAAAGTACTACCCTCCTACCAGGGGCTTTTTATGGGGGGGAGATTATCTACCCCTGAACTTAATTTAGACCCTGGGTCCACCGGTTGAGATGCACGTAGTTCCAGGTTAAAGTCCCTCCAGTCAAAAAATGCCTGGAAAAAAAAACTGGAATGATGCAAAATAAAAAGGAGAAGCACCCACAGTAATCTTATATATTTATAATTATTCTAATAAACATGAATGCATTAATGGAAAACAAACTGAACATCACAGTTCAAGAATCAAAACATATTTCTTGACGACCACCTCAAAATGATTCTCCTAACATATTGCCTTCTACATCAGATCATCAGGTGGACTTAATGAGAAACTGTTGCTTGACATCTGCTACTCTCTGTGTTTTTGTTTTATTTTGCTCTATAGAAAACAACATGTTCAATTTACTGCAGAGCATCCATTTCACCGTTACTTCCCCGTATCTGACTGTGACACTGATGATTTTTTATTCACAACCCGGAGAGCCGTAAACACTGACTCAAACTGCAGCAGTGGAGCAGTATCTGCGATGCCGTGTTCTCCTGACACTTATTATGTTCCATGCGTTTTGACATTCATGACACAGCTCGATATAGCTCCTTGTCCATCACTGTGAAGGTAGCTGTCAGCTAACATAAGTTAGTAATGGGCCGGCACTGGGATAATTGGCTCAATTTATTAACTTGATTAATCAGACTGATGATGAATTAAGTTTCCAAAAGAGCACTGATGCAGGACCCGACTCTAAGCCGAGGCTGCTGGAGGGGACTCTTTGTCATAATGTCACCCACAAGGACCCCCATAAAGGGGTTCCACATGGTGCACATACATTAGTTTACCTGTCTGCTTATCACTCATGCACACAGGTGTGTTGTCTTAATATAGACCTCAGTGTTGTGCACCCTGCAAGGCCAGCAAATCAAACAAGTTAAAAAAGCATTTTTCTTCAAATGCAGTTAAATATTATTAGTGTTAAGTGTAGATGCATGAATTAATTTAACAAGGTTATGAAGGCTTTTATAACCACACTAAATTTTTATAGTCTCATTTATTTATAAGAAAAGATTTACTCACAACCATCCTTGCACCCCTTTGATTCTAATTGATGTGATGGCATTTTTTATGTCAGTTACTAACCTATAAAATCATCTGTTTGTGACGATACGAGCGCTCCAACACACTAACAAAGAATGTCTAATTCACTGCAGGAAACCTGTAGAAGAAAGAAAAAAGGCGCACACTGTTTTCAATAAAAGTGTGCAGAGGCTGAGTCGCTCATTTTATTGTCTGCACAATAGCTCCCATATTTGAAAGGAGCCGTTCAAGATTTTCCTGGCAATGCTCCTTAACAGCTGCAGCTGTTGAGGAGCGCTGGCTGCTATTGACATTATCTAACACCTTATGTTATATCGATAAAATATTACCGCCTATAAAAGCTGATTTCCACACAGTGAGTAGCCTACATGAGATTGCTCGCTAACAGCCACCCGAACACGTTTGCTGCAAGCTCGACTGCTCGTTCCCACAGTAGGGAGCTGTTTTATTAATGCCGCTACATTCTTTAAATCAACACCGTATAAAATACAGCGGGAAAAAACATTTTCCAAAATGACATCAGACATTAGGAAAGTGGGACCCATTTGCTTTAAAAATGAAATCATCATAATGTCCTCGCAGGTGCATAAATCATCCTGCACACACACACACACACACAGTCCAACAGTGTCTCCCTGAAAGAAGCAAGGCTTGAAAAGAGTTACTCATACATAAAGAACCTGCATGTTGCTGCCACTTCTGTTAGTGCTGTGATTTTTGCATTCTTTTGTTACGCTTTGAGAACAACTGCATCAGTATTCACATACAATAATAATGGTAGACCTTGGACTACAGGCTCTTACCAGGACGCTGTTCTGAACAGTAATGGACCAGTTTCAGACGCTTGTAGTCATACTTGAGGGTGGAGGCTGATCATTATGCACCATAAAATCACTCTGACGAAGAACATAAGAGGTTTGAAATTGCTGGCTGTTTGTCTCACACTACTGAAAAGACATCGTCCTGTGCTAATGGTTGTACCTCTGTATGATTCAACAGCCAATGACTATAAATGTAACACAGTGGAGGATATACACAAGATTTACACAAACATACACAGTATATATCATGATTTTCATCATCAAAACAAAAGGCAGATATTTAAATTCCCTATTACTACCATTAAAAGTGGCCCTGACCAGAGTTTTATAGTGCACTTAAGAATTTGTGCATGCTTGATCAAACAGAGAAAAACTTTCATTATGGAGGCGCTAATGATGATGGATGGTGTTTATTTGAAAAACAGCATTCTCACTTTTACACAGTTTCATGCCATGTTGCTCACAGTGACTTGTTAACCCTTCACATCAGCTGACATTGTTTATTTATCAGGGAAAAATCAGCTCACACAGCCCGTCGATTAAATCACATGACCCTAACCGAGCTTTCCGCACAGAGAAGCCACAGAGTCGCCACCTCACGCTGACCCCCACTGATCAGCTCACCAGCTCTGTTGAGCAGCCTGCCCCCCCTCCTCCATTAATACCAAAACAGCCATTCCTCTTATACTGCAACATACATGTAACCTGCTGTTCTCTTCCTCCGCTTTCTTCTCTCTTCACAGGATGGATGGGTGGAGTGTGATACTCATGCTGTGAAGAAATAATGTTTCTTTCACTGTGGTCTGGTGAGTCATTATCTTAAAGAAGAACACTGAAGGCTGAAGAAAATCAACTGGATGTTTTAGAGATTGTATGCCAGAGCAAATTTAGTGTTCAAATTAAAAAAATAAAGCTTTTGATGTCATATTTTTCTCAGTGAAAAATACATCTGGATCCATTAATTACTGTATGAAGCTATATATGTAGACAATCCAAATTCAAAAATGCTGGGACACTGTTTGAAATGAATAAGAGCATATTTTGAATGTTTCATTTAAACCCTGTATTCAATTATAAATAGTGGATAGACAAAATATCAAATGTTAAAAAATACAAGCTCATTTCCAATTTGATGCCACCAACTCTTTTCAGAAACGTTAGGACCGGGGCATTTTTACCATCGTGTTGCATCACCTCCTCTTTAAACAACACTGTATAAACGTTCTGGAACAGAGGGGTCCAGCTTCTGGAGTTTTGAAAGTGAAATGTTGTCTCATTCTTGCCTGATACAGGATTTCAGCTGCTCAGTTTGGGGTCTCCTTTGTAGTTTTTATTTGAAGATGCACAGAGAGTTTTCAGTGGGTGATAATTTAGGACTGCAGGCGGCCCAGTTTAGCAAGTGCATTGCTTATGTTGCTCCAAAACCAGTATACTGTATATAGCTCAGCATTACTGGTGCCTTCACATATGTGTAAGCTACACCTGCCATGTTCACTTACCATCAG